>NC_089728.1:4655000-4957500 GCF_035083965.1 Branchiostoma lanceolatum
TCCGGAAAGCCATCATGTGTTTGAATAGTCCTATAACAGAATGCAACATGTTTCTAAAATTTCCTCATTACTCAGTAGCTAGTGGCATGAGTGGTATGCAATGTGGCTTTGCTATGGCTCACATTTTTGGACAAGCAAACCGGGTCACTCCCATTCTTCTCAATAAGTGCGTTAGGCTCTTTTACGTGCAGACACTTATGCCTGAAGCTCCCTCATATACACAGGGCCACTGGCTTTGCATCACCATCTAAAATGACAAATGCAATAGTGTGCCATAGTGACATTGTAACAGTGGGGTTCAAGTGCCTCCAACTGACCAGTCTAACTGGTCACAACCTTTTAGCCTAGTGGTTAAGGTGTGCGTGCCTGTGATCTGGGCTGCCGGTTTCGGCGTGGGTTCGAATCTCGGTTGGGATCACTTGTTGTTACTCGCTCCTTTGATTTGTTTCAACATTAAGACCACAGCAAGTCCAGAAAACGTTATATCAAAACCTGACAGTTCCACTGTACTGCAGCACCATAACAAGCTGCTAGGGGGCCCAAAATCTATTAATTGTCTAATTCAGAACAAGGAGATCTAAACCTCCTTGTTTAGACCTATTTAATTATATATTATGTAAAGATGAAGAAGGGAAAACAAGAAGCCCTGGATGTAACACACGGTTGATCGTTTCAAAGCTTCTTTTGTTTGTTCCTAACAATGAAAAAGAAGTCTCCGAACAGTAGGGCAGGGTGGGTTAAGACAAGATATTGACTGTAAGTTCGAGTTGGTAAGTTCTGGATGAGAAAAAGTGATGTCATGTGACCTGTCAGCAACCTGATATTGGAGTCGGGAGGGGGGTCTTCAAGTAAGAATTATCCAGGATGGTGGGCCATCCTTATACAATTTCCAGGGCTCATCACCCACACACCAAATATCAATACAATCCTTCCAGACCTTCTTAAGTTATGCTGTTCATCAACGGAGTTCATTTATGGAATTCCTGGGCTGAGCATTGGGGGGGTGGAATTATGAAGCCGTTCGTCCCTGAATTTCTAGTCACGAACTTTCTTCCGTGCTGGATGTCCAGTGACGAGTCGCCATATTTTTGTTTCCGGATTCGTTACTAGGTGTCCATTATCTAAAACCTCTATACTTTTGCCATTGTTTGGACCGACTGGACATGTACAGTTTTGGATTTAGTTGTCTGAACATACTAACGTTTAGGTAGTACTGTTTTGTTCCTTGCTTAATTGGTTATGGACATAGATTTTGGTAGGTAATATCAAGGTAATATAAAGTACATTATTATTTCAGTGTACGTTTTCTCCCGATAAAGCCACAAGCCACAAGGATATGTTGTCGTCGTTGAAACGTAACAGAATGTGATACTCATACTGTATTTTATTTTTTTCTTCATTCGAACGTTTTCCAAACAATAGCTTTGATTAGTGTTTGAAGTAGGAAAAAAAAGCATTGAAGAGATGCAGCCCTGAAAATAACGTTAGACGCTCGTTAGAGTCTCAGCACTCTGTTAGCAGTCCTGACAGGAGGGTTCCCAGTACTGAAGCTGCCCTGAGTACAGGAAGTCCAGTACGTATACTGAGAAAGTCTCAGTACTGGAGCTCCTGTTCTGACGACCACTTCCGTACTGGTTGTCCAGTACTGACAAAGGAGGCAGTTACATTTGCATATTTGGCTTTTGCCACATACATACAAACATACGCTACCAGAAACATAAGAATGACGAAGGTAAATATGCACCTACCTACTGGTTGATAAGGCTGCGCCGGTGGTCAGTGGATCTGGGATGTGTCATCGACACAATCGATGTTGGTGAAAGACACTTAGCAGAGTCTCAGAAACAAAACACAAATTTGTGAAAGGTTGATACTGTAAATATTTCGAAGCAGTACACTTCTTGATTCTTGTTCTGGTGTAGAAATTGGCAGAATACGGCGGAATACGTTGTTGTTGTTGTTGTCCTTGTTTAACGTCTATTATATCGCTAGACGTGGTCTCTTGGTGCTGTGTTACGCTTAGTTCAGATACGGCCATGTTATCTGCACTAAGCCGCCATATTGGAAAATCGGACGACCTTTAGTCACTCCCAGCATACACTTTGAGGACGGTGACCCCGCCAGAGTAGGTCACCATCACCCCGACTCGCTATACTCTCGAGGATGGTGTATGCCAGCATAGCGGATTAGTATGCTACCTCGATATGTATCGATGGATGGTGGTCCCCATTCTACGAGTATTATCGAGGATGGTATAAGAATGGGGTGGACAACGGGCGGGGATGTTCACCGCTACATAACGCAGCTGCCACACCTGAGAGGTGCTGGAGAAAAAAACAGCACGCGTCCTGGGACTGTGCTACAATTGTGCTATAGCGCTACGGAAACAGGGTGTGAAATTGAGAGTATCACAATCTTCGACGATGAATATATATTCAAGGTGAATATGAAAATTTGCATTCTGAAATTAAAACGTCGAGAGTCTGGCCAAACACAAACACCTGATAGCCTCATCCGTAACCAAAAAAGAAAACGAAAACAAAACACACACACACAAACACACGTCCTAGAACTGTGTTATAATCGTGCTATGGAAACAAGACGGTTAGGGATACGTGAGAAATTGTATTAGGATCTTCTACAAGGAAAATTAGCATTCTGGAATATAATAAAACGTCGAGTGTCTGGCCAGTCACAAACCACTGCTAGCCTCATCCGTAACCACCATCCCCACCATCTCTCCTCACACAGCATCACTCATATCCTCATTCATACTAAATCATCGGATATTTCTATAAAGCTCCTATATTCCAACCACTTGGTGACAACAAAATTCCGCGTGATTTTCCTCATTCGCGTTGTTCTAAATCTTTTGAACGGTACGGGGAATCGAAAAGCAGGTGTTTGATGTAACGTTACTCTTCAACGCTTCATTGGCAAGTGATTTTTATAATTCTTTTAAAAAAAAGCAAATCATATTAACGTCTAAATAACCAAGAGAGTTGGTCACTGGTAGTATGGTTTAGCCTTAATATAGTTCTTCATTGAGGTAGCGACTAGTAGGCTGCTAATAGCGATGGCTTTTTCTACCCAAAAAGATGTCATAGATTCCACACGATCGATGAGTCAGTGTGCAACCCGCTCGGTAAGAATCGTCCGATTGTCTGACTTCGGGTCAGGGTTAAGCTTTTTTCCCGCCAGACAGGAAAACGAGGTGGCCTGTCTGTGGGTTGAAGTCTCACCGTGGGCCGCTATAACTTTTAACATTTAAAGACACAGACTTTTATGACTACTTCTCCAAACTGAATCGAATCTGAAGTCCCGCGAGATCCAGATTGACAGAACTGTCTGACGACAGGCGGGTTCTAGCAATTTTCCCGCCAATTTCCGCAATGTTGTCCCCAACAACCTATTTCATTCTGCGCTTTCCAAAGAGACAGTTTCTTAATTCCAGTTTGTAAATACAAACTTTCCTGACTACTTCTTCTCCAAACCAAACCAAACCGAATCTGAATTCCCGCGAGATCTAGACTGACAGAACTGTCTGACGACAGGCGGGATCGAGCAATTTTCCCGCCAATTTTCTCAATGTTGGCCCCATAGAAAATTACCACGAACAATCTACTTCAACCTGCGCTTCAAAGAGACAGTTTCTAAATTCCAGTTTGTTAATACAGACTTTCCTGACTAATTTTCCAAACCGAATCGAATCTGAATTCCCGCGAGATCCAGATTGACAGGACTGTCTGACGACAGGCGGGTTCGAGCGATTTTCCCGCCAGTTTTCTCAATGTTGTCCCCATAGAAAATAAACACAAACCTACTTCATCCTGTGCCTTTCAAAGAGAAAGTTTCTAAAATACAGACTTTCCTGACTACTTCTCCAAACCGAATCGAATCTGAATTCCCGCGAGGTCCAGATTGACAGGATTGTCTGACGACAGGCGGGTTCGAGCAATTTTCCCGCCAATTTTCTCAATGTCAACCGGTAATGCGAAAACAACCTACTGTACTTCTTTCTACGCTTTTCAAAGAGACCGTTTCCACCAAACAAAAACAAAATATCGTGGTCCAGAGTTTGGGAAAATGTCGAACAAACAATCCTCTGTCTTTTCACTGACTTGCAGGGGACGACATCTCAGGACGTTTGAGCTTGGATAATCGATTTAGAGGAGTGAATAGTTCTTTCATCATTTCTCTTCCTTCCTGTCAGAGGTTGTGCACGGCCGGGGATAGGCACGACCAATGCGCCTGTCAATCAAAAACTTCGATTCGGTGATTTATCTCCACAGCGCTGCCCTATTCCCTTGTATATACCGACCGGGCAAGACCCAAGTCTGCGGTAGGGTACTTTGCTGTTTGCAACAACACTAGTAGTAACGTTACGCCATGCACAATATATTGCTAAGAAAGATGTGCGAAAAATACGGCTGCAACAGATTGTTAGATTATTTAAGGTTCTAAGCAGTGAATGTCTTCTTGCAAAAAATTGCAAATTATCTATTAGCCATACATATATAAAGAAATTGACAAAACCTGCGTCAGCATTGTAATAATCCAGGCGCAAAATTTAGATAGAACAAAATTGTGCGAAGGGCAAGACGCGCATACACTTGTACTAACATTGTACATTGTGTACCTGCATGTTTCGGGCATGCCTTATTGATGCAATTCCACTTCCATTCTATTACCTTTTCTCGTTCAAAAAATAAACAAGTAAAAAAACGTAGATAAAGAAATAAAGCAACTCAAGTTCTAGAGCAATCTGAAAAGTGCAAATCAAAAACATTGTTATAAATTTATCATCACGGTGCCGAATGACAAAAGGAAAATGTTAGTGAGTTCGCGCCGTGTTTTTAATTTTTCTGGGTTAATTTCTGAACTAATCCCAATGGAAAAGAAAAGACAAGATCTAGAAAAGAAAAGAAAAGAGGATAGATACGCAAAAAATACATACCCTGTACATCATTGACGAATGATAAAACTATATATAATTATAAACATAGGATATATTGTAAGCCAAACTACAAAGATGACTAACTAAACAGGTGGGGCTAATACAATCACCACAAAATTGAATGGCCGAGTGGATAAGCTAGTGGAAGCGAGATCCATAGGTTAGGGTTCGATCCTGGCATTCCTGGCTAGACATCGTGTCCTTGGGAAATGAACTCATGACTTTCCTCATTCCAGCCAGGTGTAAAAATTGGTAAAAACAATATCACATTATCTGTACAATATCGTTTCTCGCTGGATGTTTCACTTATTGTATTTGTTATTTTTATTTTGAAAAACCAATAAAATAATTTGGAAAAAAAATGGGTACCTGACTTTGATTGGGGGTGTAAAAGATGGTGGAAGGAGAGGGATGTGCTCCGCCTTCCAATACCGCGCCCTGAATACAGTGGATAACAACCCACCGCCCCTATAGCTGGCTACGGCATCGAAAAGGCTATGGGACTACCTTTACCTTTTCCAAAAATTATTGCTGCTGTCTTATAGTGCCTCGCGCTTTCGATGGAAATACTGGTATATTTTGAGAGAAATATTGTGAAGAAGACTTTTCGGATCGGATGTAGTTAACTAATGTAGCGTTGCCAAGCTCGTGGAAAAACAACCAGAAAAGGTTGATCGGTTGAGGAAAATATCGCCAATAATTTATCTGATAAACTTCCGAAGTTATCTAGTCTAAACAACTGTAAGGTTATTGTAGGGGTAAAAGTTCGAACCCGGCCGTGAGGTGAACACCAGACCACACATACAGACCACGTAGGCCGCTGTCGTTTGTTTTAGTACCTCGCAGCAGCGAATCATAGTCGTATTTACACAGATTACAGCCGTTATTCTATGAAAAACACGTAAAAAAGGCATACATTTAATTTTTCTGAACTAGCAACTTTGACAAATGCAACAAAACAGGGGTGAATCAATTCAAAGAGTTGTAATAATTTTTCACGAAGTCTGTAGTCTGCGGTAGCAAAGGTTTGCACATAAAGAATGCAACAATAGCTTTAAAATATCAACTACTCATCATATTTTACCGCCATGGTCTCCGTATATCTTGATATCATCACCTTGAAAAGAGGACATGTTTCTTCTCTATTTTCTCCTCTAATCTTTCCTTGTTGTTATGATGTTTTGAGGCATTTTTGTTGATACAAATGGTTGTTTCTTGCACGAACGCAAATATTGTTTTTAGGATAAGGGTTCGTTGTACCAAGGCCGTTTGCATATATAAATCCTTGCTGTCGGTAAAAAAACAAAACCAATATATCCATACGGCCCTATCTATTACCCAGTTCAGCATGCAGTTAACGGAGTCACATTGATGGAATGATGCAATGAATTATGTGCAAAAAAAAGAGACAAATTTGACCATTTTGCGTTTCATATTTTCGTACTGCTCCATTGAACTAAATGAAGTGATTTCTAACTGTGAAAATAGACTCTTGCGGCCAAACAGAAACAGATGCTAGGGTCTCTTGATAGGTGAATTTCCGTTGTAAAAGTGTTAGAGGAAATACGTACCAATTTTTAACACATTGTGTAGATATACCTGAAATGTTATAGAAGACTGCAAAGTAGAATTTCCGTCGAAAGTTGGAAACATTTCATTTTCAGCAGGCTAGGCATGTTCAGTATGCACGTTTCAAAATAACAGAAACATGTATATTCGACCCGCCCCAACAAATATATATTCATCGCCTTTCATACAGCTTTGTTAACCAAAAATACTAGCATTGTGGCTTATATACAAATGAACACCTTTATTTGCCTACAGCAAAATCATTTATGCTTCAAACTATACTGAGTCGGTCTAAATGACTTCTTAGTAATAATTCTGTAGCTAAAACTATGATCATATTTTTGTATCATATCCGTTGTAAGATTTCTTTCTAATATCCACAGTGAACTAAGCGTTAAGGTATACAATACAATGACACGTGACGGTTGAGATAGTATGTTTTAACCTCCTAGTTTTAGAACCATGTGGGCTTTTTCAGACTCCTCGCGACAAATCGCCAGTAATTGTGACGGCGGTATGTGAAATTTTAGCCATTTTGACAGCGTTGATAACAAATCTATACAAACATAACATAACATAAGTGATTTTGACTAACAACCAACGACAAGGTGGGTTTAGGAGATTCAAAACGGCTTGCAGATTTTAAAAGAATATATGAACGAATATCAAAATCGTACTCACATAGAAAATAACGAAATTTAATAATCACTACAAAGAAATTTTGATAATCAAAGCTACAAGGTTTATAGATAATTCCAAGCAAGGAAAAAGGAATAAATTATATGCTTCGTAAGGAGGTTGACGATATTTAGCCAATTTTTGCGGAAGACAATGGAAAGATGATCCAAGAAGTACGTTCATTGTACGTTGATGAAGGTTAGACATCCAGGTGATAAGATACGCAATTAAAAGGTTCTCAAACATCAGTCATCGATGGAAGACAGTGGATGCTACCTTAAACATCTAACCGTTCACAAAATCGATCCAGTTGTTTGAGTAACTTTTGTATTGTGTGAGTTCATTGTATATTACACAAAGTACCCCTGCGGTTAAACAACACTAATTAAGATATGATTTCTAAGTGTGTGGTGTCCAACCATACCAATATTGTTTGTACAACAACTTTAACGGAAACTGTTAAATCCAACAGTCCGTCCTTCTTCACAGTGGGCCCGGCCTTCCACGAGGAATAATATTTTCATACTGTACGCTCGTGTTTTCTTCTCTAAAACTACTATAGACGGAACTCCCGGGGAGTGTCTAGGCCCCACAGACACTTCAAATCCTCAGCTTAATTTTCTTAAAATTACTTTGACTAAATTTAAAGGTTTTTGTCCAGCTGAGGATGTTGAAGATAAATTTGAGACATTTAAATAATCATCTTCTTGTCTTGTGGAAAATAAGCTACGGTTAGGTGCAAGATAATGAAACGAAAGCACTACCGCCGAACGTTCATTGGTGTATAGTACAAACTCATGTAAAAGAAAATAAACAAACAAATAAACAAACAAACAGACAAACAAAGAAATGGAATCGTATTCGTTTTACGGTAATATACATACGAGCGCGGAGTTCTATACAGTTGACTATGACATTATTCATGATAGGTTAGCTTTTAAAAGCGCGACCAAAATGTACATTAACAATTATGATAGTCTATACCATTTCTGGATGATTCGCCATATACATTGTATCTGTTGAATTGAATTATTGATTTCATGGATAGATCGATTCGTATGATATATTGACTAATTACCATTGATCGTTTGGTTCAACCACTGTCCAAACTCTTGCTCATAAACTATACATACAGCCTTTCAGGAAATAATAGTTTCAAAGTTGACGATACAACACCAAAACATCCGCTGGTTTTGCACAATATGATCATCTCGCTATTGCGTCGTAACATTACAAGTCAGGATCTTTCGATTACAATTTTGAACAGTTACAAGTGGGTTTATAGGAGCCACTGTGTAAAAGTATACAATAGTGTAGAAGAAATTTCTCCGCCGAATTTTTTTGTTCGTATTGATTGTTTGTGTTGCATACCCGGTAAACCGCTCCGTGGCGTAACACACGTACCAGGTATGTACTGAAGAGTACAGGTTGCATATGTAAGGTACCATTCCCAATCGGGCACAACATCGGGACCTGTCAGGGATTCGAACTCAGTACTTCCAGGTTCTGAGTCAACAACACTTACCACAACAGGGCCACCATAAAAGTAAAAGTAAACCATATGATACACAAACCCAAACATTTATATACTACTAGCGCTACATGTACATTATAGATCGTTCAAGCAAAGAAAATCGCGCCCTGATGTGTTGAGAACGCAAACTGTATCGCTTGCTAAGGAAACTGCGCGGGTGAGTTTGGGTTTGTCCTACGCGGAGAAAGATTTACCCGGAAAACAGGAAGCGTTTAGGGAGCGGTGTGATATGTTGGCGCAGAAAATTATCGTGTTTGTAAATCACGGGGGGAAAGCGCGTGTGTGTTCTCCCCTTTCTCTCTCTGTCTTTCCGTCTCTCTGTTTCTCTCTCTCTCTATATATATGTATCTCTGTCTCTATATCTACTAGTACGTCTCTGTCTGGCTGTCTCTCTCTCTCTTTCTATCTCTTTCTCTCTTTCTCTCTTTTTCTCTCTTTCTTTCTCTCGATTGTAGTGTAGTCATACATTTACTCCTGTTTGTAGAAGAACAAATTTTCCAAGAATTTGTCGACGGAAAAAAGTGGCGACTTAGAAAGTTTTGATATGATATGAATGATTTGATATATAAAGACAATAATATGTTGTAGTAATGTTAAACAGTTTTAGCGACCGCTTTTTTCTGACTGAAGTAACGTTTTTATCTGAACGGTGTTAGCTTCAGAATCTTACTTTGATTTGAATACCGCAAGTTCGCCTCAAATACAGTTGAACATTTGCCTGATCATTTCTTTTTATTTTGAAAAAACTCTCAATTTTTGATAGTGTGTCGTAAAAGTGGGAGGATCTTAACGTTAGATATTTTTTTACAACGATTTTCTTGTGTGACTTTTTATTTCTTGAAACTGTTCCAAAACGTTGCTCATACTAACATTCCGTCGGAAATCGCACCCAAATCCCCAGATTTCGTCCAAAATCACCAGACAAGTCGTAATATTCTATTTTGGTGGATTATCGCGCGCCCGAACCCTGCACCCCGCAGGTAACGTCAACTATTCAACTTTGAAAACTCACAAGCCACTTCGCCCCCCGGTATTATGAAAACCTTGAAGCTGGGATTTCATAATTTACAAAACCACAAGTCTGGGGCCAACTCTCCGAGCACTTCCCGAGTAGCTGTTTGTGTAGCCGCTTCTGGTAGGGAACTAAAACAAGTCAAGTGCGCGCACACAGTAGAAGTATTGAGGTCTTGTGTTAGCAAAGCTTATGATGGCACGCCGACGTGTGGACTTGCGCCACTAGTAATGCTTTGATATCGGCGGGGAACGTCCAAGTTCTAACTCATAATCATTCTCACGTGGAAAATGAATGTCTGGCTCCGGTTAAGTGTTAATTTTCGCAGCGGGAAGGTGTTTACCTGGTCCCCGACCTCGCCATACCTGCGACCGCGCCACATTTTCTACACGCTACCTCAAAATAAACGGCGTGGTCGCCATACTGGAGGTGTTGACGTACAAGGATACAGACTAGGGTTGGACATTTGAAGACGTTGACGTAACCAAAAGCATCAAGGACTCACAGAACTTTAAATGTAAAGTTAACGCCTACCTCAGCGCCGCTCGTCAGCGCCCTGTATAATGAACATTATTCAGCTCTGCTGCTAAGCTGAGGACATGGCAACAGCATAGAAAAAAAAGGAGATAGAAAACAGCAGTACACTGTCTTACTATAACATCTTCTCGAAAGACAGCTTGTCTGTATTTGAAAAGAAATTCCCATGTACGTTGAAAGCTACACTGTATGACTATTGCTGATCTCTCCGAGCATGTACATTTCTTATTTTGAACATCAATACAATTTGATGTTGTGTGGAATAGTATGGTGCCTGTAGATATGTTGTATGTCATGTTATACATTTTATGTTGCTGTTTCTGGCCATCTTGATAGTCACAAAGGCACCAATAGCATCATCGTTATCTATTATTCTGTTTTATCGCCATTATTTTCTATCGGTAGTCTTTTGTAATGATAAACATGCATGGGGAAAGACTCGTATAGACCATATTGGTCTCCCTCCTTCCTTAGTAGCATATCCAATTCATTTTGCTTAAACATCGCGTATTCTTATTTTCTACATTTGCGAAATAGATAAATAGATTAACGCAATAGATGGCATGAATTTGAAATATTTCTGTCAGGTGTATGATAAACAATATCATGCAAGATTGGCAGGATAAACCTTTGTTTGTTTACGGTTACCAAGGGAACAGATTTTCACATCCCTAGGGCCCAGCTAGTTAGACTGATTGACGTATGAAATTTGATTTTGCTAGATATTATCTGCACCAATCTCCTAGCTGGTGTAGTCATCTTGGCTCATCTTGTGTGCACTAGTTTAGGTTGTACTCTTTTTTCACTGGTCGTCTCAATGCACGAAGTATTGTCGTTGGAATCTGTGGTTCAAAACCCTTTTCCCTGTGCTACATTTCCTGTGTATGCAAACATGTATATGTGCTCATCACTTTATCCATACAGTAGTAATTGGTTTATTGATAAAAAAACATGGCATTGCAGTAAAAACTGAATTGCGCCTCAGTTTACAATCAACGTATACGGTAAAGTCATCGCAATAAGAATACTATGTGCAAGTAACGTTCAATGATGTCGACGTGATTAACAGTTCATACATCTTATATCGTAGATCAACACAGTTAAAGGCTGGATTTCTGTTCGTACTGTGTAAGGTAAAGTAGCAGGGTTTGAAAATCATTTTAAAATTGGACCTTTGTGAGATTCCTTATAAATGAAGCAGTAATGTGTAGAAATAATATAGAATGATAGATTTATAGATGTCAAACAATCCGTTTTTTGAATCTTTGGATTATAATGGTTTGATATTGTCATTTGTGTATTGCATTTGTAACTTTTTTTCCTAGTAATTCTGTGTACTCAAAGCTGGGAAAATAGGAAGGAATTGCTTTTTGACGATAATGCCCGCCAGAGCTACACTTTATATAGATCTGTCCGACTTGTGGCCGCGCGCAAAGATTCTCAAAACGCTACAGATCTATTGTTTGGTCAGCGACATGCCAAGCTATGTTTGATTTATATTTGCACTTTGTTCACTCAACAACAAATGTGTGAGACGGGATGTTGGATGTTATTATAATTATATTCACTTGGATCGTTGTTCTGATCCGATCGTCGTACAATTACAAGGTGAGCGCATACTCGTGCATGTGTTCTACGAAATTCAGCTGTTTTTTTTTTTTTTCCAGAAAAGGCTGTCCGTATTAGATCCTTGTCGCCGGTTACCTTCATTACAGCCTGCTTGAAAAAAATCCTATACTGTATATCAAAATCGTACAACGAAAGTACGCCGAATGTGACCGCGCCGTAAGAATTGAAGAAGACGTCGCTTGAGAAGGCGCTTGCTTTAGCTCGGCGTGCACAGCGCGATTCATCGTCTGTTTTCTAACTTAACCGTAACTCTCAGTACACTTATCTTCCACTTTACAACTTTACAGATCACAATCCATGAGGCTTCTCCGCTAAATGCGGCTATCTGGAGCTGTAACAAACGACTTCGCGGAAGCAAATCGCTTTCCCAGATGGCACATAAGACGCCCAGGAGAGCGGGAAAACCTAAGACTAACTCTGCATTTTACGGACTTGACAAGGATCAGGCTTAAAGGCGGTGAAACGTTCTTACCCTAGTGATGATAGGCGCGGGTGAGAAGTGCACACCTGTCGTCTGCGTTTCCCCGGCAACAGGCTTCTTTCCCTCAGATTTAGGACGGCGTGGTGGGGGGAGCGCCAGATACAATGAGGGCTTAGCCTAAGCTCCGACGTTTTGCTGTTCACTTTTGTTGTTTTTTTCCCCCGGTTCAGGGGTGTGAGTTCAAATCCAGCGGCTTGTGAGTAGATGTGAAGCCGGGGACCATCTGCGTTTCGCGCCCGCCGCAAGTCCCGATAATCTTAAGCTGTGCAAACAGCCGTCAGGTCGCCGGGTCAGAAGGCAAGGATAAAGACAGATGTTTTAATGCTCTTTCTATCTGCTGCAGGAATTGCCTGATTTTGGCACTGATTATTTCCCGAACATCGTCAACAAGGGTGAGCGGCATTGCCAGGGGCTATGCGGAGAAGGGGAACAGATGGCTCCAGGTGTGAGATCACTCAACAAGGGTCTCCTCGCGACCTCTAGCGGTTTAATACAAAAGTGCAATAAAGGCAACGTGCCTTTCAGCTTCACCAGGCCCGCCTCGCACATGTTGCGGAGTTGATTGTATTGATGCACCTTTCTCCATGGCGGTGCATTTAAGTAAGAAATGTATGCAGTCTCGAACAGCCTTGCTTGGGTGCTAAAGCAACATCAGTAATTGCAAATTAAGGGTGAATAATTCTAAGCCGGCTAAGTGTCCAGGCCGCACACAAAGCTTTTTTCTTTTCTTTTCATATCAAGCACCCAACGAGTCTGGTGGAGGCTAAAGATGTACCGATGTGCAGCCTCATCACTTTTTGAGCGCCCTCCAGGTGTACATGTAGTGACCAGCTGCATATTTCCAATGCGTCACTAGAGGGCGCTGCATCCGAGGGCAGCGACAACGTCAAGTCACTGCCAACTACAGTCTCTAAAGACTCAATTTCCTCAATGAACTGCTGGGAAAATAGTAGAATGTTGCCAAATAGACTGAATAATATGCCAGAGAATTCAGCTGACCAGAGAACTGTAATTTTTGCACTGGCGCCCAGGTTGTTCGTTGCTGGAACCTCCTTGGAGAGACTATTTTTCTACCAGAATTGAGGGAAGCTTAACTCACAGTTATTGACAGTTTAGACATCATTCGAACAATACAGTCTATTGATTTCGTAAAGACAAGGAGGATATATAGAGCCTATATAACCTCCTTGGTAGAAATAACAGTACTTGACACAGGAGCAATTGGGCACATGCGTGCCGCGACTTCCATCAAATCCGTGATATTGATAACTCATTGGTCATCCGCTACTCAGTGATGGGAGGGCACACCGGGTCACCCGTACGTTAGTCTTCTATTTCTTCTTAGCAATATTTAGCAAGTTGAAGTTGGTAGTCGGCGACTATAAGGTTTGATCCACTCACTCGAGGCGTGGCTCTCCTCACTCTGGCTTTACGTCCCATCCGAGGGACGTCCCTACCCGAAGCTATGTACTCATTTCCACCTGAGTGAAGTGAGGAAAGTCGTGTAAAATGCATTTCCCAGGGGACAAGATTTATGATATTACACTGATTACAGGATTCGCGAAGCCGGGACCTCTTGCCAATCTTGGGTTTTGGACCAAACACCCTGCCTTTTTATCGATAAGTGTGTTGGATTCTTTGACGCCTGAGGACCCCCCCCCCACACACACACATTGAACCGAAGACTTAATTGTCCCATCTGAGAGGACGATCAGCAGCTGAATTGCAGTCCATCGGATCCATGGATCCAGAAGTGTCCAAGTCTCTGTCCATGCCAACACAGTACTGCTGCTGAACCAAGTTCTTTTCACATAGTTTGTTGGCAAGTGGCAACGTCACATCTTTTGGGACTAACATCATCACTAGCAAAAAAGTACAATCTAAAAACCAAGGATGTTAAGGGAGGGTCTTCTTGCTGAAGCGCATATCAAAAGTCAAAGCCCCGAAACAACACACCTGATTAGAAGGTAGAAAAGAACATGCAACGCAGTTTTATTCCGCTAGGTGCGCGCTTGAACCATGTGACTTCCCGTCCGCCTGACCAATTTTGAAAAACTGACCAATCAAAAACCTCCTAAGATATTGCGCTTCCTAGTCGGCGGCATCGACCAATCAGCGCGAAGCGTACAAGTCACATGCCTTAGACAAGATGGCGGGTGAGTATTGCACTTTTTTCTTCTCAATTTTTGCATTCCTGTCGCATTTTCTGTCCCTTTAGATGACGACTCATCCTCTGCTGTCACCACTCACAGATCTGACGCTCCTTCAAGAGGACACAGACGACTTCTCTTACCAAGGTAAGGCCCGGATTCTTATTAAAACTCGCTCCTTTCGAGGTGCCTTTTTGGTGAGAAAAAAATTCCGACACTTGCTCCGTGGGATTTTTGTACGGCGTCATTCATTTTTTCGATCGACATTTTCACCATTCTGTGACCTAGCTTCACTTCAAATAGCTCGCATACGGTTCTATATCATGAAACGACACTCGTATATTATATCACACGGCCTACGGCGTCGTGGTTTAGCAGGACGACTTGCAGCAAAGTTTCTTTCTGTAAAAACTGGGCCGCCACAAATCGGCATGTTCACCGCCGGAAGTCAGACGGCGTTTTTAACATGTGAAGCCCTTAGGTCATCATCTTCTTCGACTAGAGACATTTGCATACGGGATCTAAGGTGAAAATTAGCTACAGGGCGACTGTTAACTGTATTTTTGGAAAGCAGAGGTTATACCTGAGTGTTAGGCTGTGAAAGGGAAGAGGAAAGGTCGTTATGATATCTGACCCCATTTTCATTATTCAGCTATGGGGGAGGGGGGCACACGTGAGTAAGTACTAGATATGATATTTCAAGTGGCCTACATATTCGTCCTTACCTTTCGTAAACGCTTTCTGATTTTATCCCTTTCTTGTCCTTCATAAAGCAGTGCTCGAAATTCATTTTTGGGCATTTGGTGCACCTTACTTAAAGTTAGTACTTAGGTGCGCTGAAATAAATTGGGTGCACGGCGTTGAGCAGAGTGTCAACAAAACCTAATAAGTTACAAATTTGACTTCTCCATTTCAGAGCATTTTCACTAGTGTACAATAGCACCTTAATGTACATAACCCTACAAAAATGTGTCACAAATCCCCTACAAATACCCCGCAAAAATGTGTCACAGTCAAAAATCTAGGTGCACAGTTCCAAGTTTGGGTGCCCAAGGAGCATATGCACCCAGTACATGTATTTTGAGCCCTGCAAAGAATTCTAAGCTCAAATACTAGTATTAGGTCTGACGTTTTTAAACATATCATTTTCTTGGTACGAACTGTGGATGAAAGGTAGTTTGTGCCCTCATTGGAACTTTTGTAGACTCTTGTGGCCCTGTTGATGTCATGAAGTTTCAGTTTTTGTTTGTCAAATGGGACGGAACGGCTGCAATTTTTGTCTATCCCGAAAGTAGCAAAATTTTGTAAAGGAACGGAGAAGGAGTGATGATGAAGAGAGCCTAAATGCCTAGACAAATTGACGTTGTGTTTCCGATTACGCTACTGATAAAATGAGGATTGATAGGTGGGGATTCTCTCTGCTCGAGGCACCTCTTCAAACACAGGACCCCCATTTTTTACGTCCCTTCCAAAAGACGTTGCAGCCCCAACCAAGATTCCCAAGATTCAAACCGGGGCCTCCTAGTTACCAACCAATTTTGTGAGGCTGCTACCAGTTGATATCCCATTCCCATGGTTTAATTTTGTCCTCCAGAAAAAGAATCTCTCCCCCTAGTTGTTCACAAGAGACAGGGACTAGATGTGTACAGCAAACACAGGTGGTGGGCAGATTGCCAGAATCTCTCTGCATATGCCCATAATGCCCTGGGACAGAGAGCTGAATCACATCATGTAGGATGGTTCAATAAAGGTTTTATGAAAACATCTCTTTCTTCTGTAGATATAGAATTGAAAGCTAAATCCCTGTTGAATGTTTGCTTCAAGTTAAAGAGCCTTGATTTTCTAAGAATAAGATGGGAGACTGTTCCATTGACATGTGACATTTATGAAGGTTAGACATCAGGTTAACAATATTCAAAGACAATTCAATCTCTGCAACTAGATAATATTCGGAGACTACCTCCGGATGTTTCGAGTGACATCCATCATTCTTCTTCAGCGTCACTAGAATAAACTGGCAGATCAAGACAATACTAGTACATCATGAGATGTAAGTGGAGAAACGGTTGAACATACATTGTAGTAAGGTCACTAACTCTTAACCGTTAAGATAATTTTGATTTGCATATCAAAGATGTGATCTTAAACAAAAGGGATTTGTTAATTTGATATTGTATGAAAGTGGTTTCTAAAATTTGCTACCACAGAATTATATAAACATGTCCTTGAAAGTTGCCACAGAGAATGCAGAAGAGATTCCTGATGTGAAAACAAATTCCTCCCCAGTTTTTTCCTGTTCCGTTTTCAAGACTATTTTCTTCATTTTTGTTCCGCATATCCGGTAGACCATCTTATGTGTAACATACCAGCAATACTCAGGTACTTATTTTCAGGAGTTGGGTCAGAAAATGTGTTAAGTGCCTTTCCCAAGGTTACAACATTGGAGCCTGCTAGACATTCAAACCCAGAACCTTTACTTAAGATTGTAAGTCAACAACCCTAACTACAAGACCACCTTGCAACTTATTTTTCCTTACATGTATGAAGTTCAATGACTTCTGACTTTTCAGTAGCGCAGTGTTCAAGTGTGATGTCATTACCGTGTGATAGAGTAGACAGGGGATTAACAGTAACACTGAGGCTTCCCCGAAGTTGATGACAGCTGATAGCCAGGAGTGTTCCTTGGGCGGTTAATTAGCGCACACTTCCACCATTCCTCCCCTGGTATATATGCAAAGACATGTGGGCAATGTTAGTGTAAAAGGGGAAATGTTCATGGGGATTTAATTTAGCGGTAGTGAGAAAATGGTAGCCTCCACCAGGCCCTCCGACGGACGTATGAATTGTAGAATTCGGTAGAGAAAGTAATAATTTTCCAGTAGAGTCAGTCCACGGTGATGATCACATTTCGTCCGAGTAGTTTTCAAATGAAACCCTGGCAAATATTTTTCCTATAGCTGGCGTAGTTAGTCTGGTAGAGACTAAGAAAATGGAGTGTGCAGTAGTTTTACGTTCAGCAGTTGAAACAAGGGGGTATTAGATGGAACAAACACTTTCGCAGTGGTTTCAGTCTGTGGTGAAGAAGTAAAAAACTGTGAACATAAACGATAAAGCTACTGAGAACTTTTCCCTTTTACAGTACCTTTTTTTTTGTGGCGCTGCAGGTTTTTTTGTCTCCGCAAACTCAGGATGGTTTCTGTTGCAGTGTTTTTAATTGATGAAGTAGGAATATGCGTGGAGCTTATTAAGCATGAGGAATTGCATGTGGATGTACATGTATGTGGATACCACTGGTATGTGTGTATATTTAGTTTCAATTAGGCATCACTATGTTATCAATTCACATTACAACATTACAGGGATGTCAGTATGTACAATGTATGCTTGCTTTACTCCACACCATTATCAGGGATCTCCCCAGAAATATAGAGCAGGATGGGGGGAGGGTGCCAAGCACAGGATACGTGTGGCGAGGGGGGAGGTCTGGAGGGGGCGCACACCCCTTGAAAGGAGAACGGCTGTTGCATTTTGCTTTTTTCAGACATACTGGAAGTCATTTATTGCAACTTTAGCTTTACATCTGAAATTTCTAGTTTTGAGCAAAATTACAGGCTCTGCTGAGTAAAAATTGGAAAAAATACAGTAATCTTGAAAATTCACAGGATGGAGCTGGGATTAAAACAGGATGGAGGAGCGCCACTGTTCCATTATTTAGGGAGATTCCTGCATTATGAAATGGGAATGATAAAATGGGAAATTTATGATACATTCTTGTTGGATCTCCAATACAACTGAACAGCCATGGAGGTCAGATTGCTGAAACATTGTGTATAGACCATACAGGTTACTGTTAATCATGAAACTTGTGGTTTTGCTTTCTCGGTTTTCGCAGTGACCTCGCCACCGTCAATTCACGACAGCAAAAATACGTCTTCCCTGTATGCCCACTGTACTGCAGAATCGTTTTGTGTATTTAGAACGGCGCCAAAACCTCCTTTCCCTCCTACCGTAAAATAAAACCACCACGAAAGTAAATGCATCCTGTTGATTTTCAAAGTCGGTATTTTTTCCAATTTTTACCCAGCAAAGTCTGTAAATTTTGCTAAAAACTGGAAATTTCGGATGTAAAGCTGAAGTTGCAGGAAATGACTTCCATTATGTCTGAAAAAGGCAAAATTCAACAGCCGCTGTCCTTCTGAGAGGTATGCGTCCCCCCTTCAGACCTCCTCCCTCGTGGCGCTTATCCTATGCCTGGCACCTCTCCCCATCCTACTCCTACATCCTACCATTTCTAGGGAGATCCCTGTGTGTAGCTGTACTTGAACTTCCTTGAAGGAAACTCTCAAGTTTCTACAGTACAGGAGACGGAAGATGTCTGGCCTGCATCCTTCATACACCTGTCTGATAAGACCTAGACAGGTGGTCAGGTCAAAGGTCAGGTCAGGTCGTGCCTGCTGTGCTCTAACCCTAGGGCGTTGACCCACAGGCCACAGTGGTGACAGTGTGACACTGACACATTGTAGGTGATCTTTGACATCTATTTTAAATTCCTGAATTTTTCTTTATTCAATGAAAATGGTCGTTCTGTCTTCTGCCTGCCTATCACGTTGCTTCAGACAGTGGTGAACTAAAAACCATTGCAAACACTCCATTTTCTACCTACCGCGATTGAAATTAAATCACAGCAAACAGAAATGGATTTACTGTACCGTCCATATTCAAATCGGTCAAAAAACTGGTCCACTGATTTTTGTTTCTGGACCAGTCTGGCAAGAAATACTGTTCTGTACTTGTACCATGTACCGTACTACCCACCCCTATGTAGTACCATAGCTAGTGTTACCATAGTTGAAGATGTTCTCACTGGTGCTTCCAGTGTTGAGATAACGTGTAATTATATACCAGGGGATGACCTACTTGGCAACACAGCATGCTCCAGTCACATGTCTGAAATAATTATCCCTCCTACATACACTCCTGGGGTGCCTAATACATGTTGATGACTACATGTTAATGGGGGTTAGGTTAATGTAGTTATGGCATCAATGTCGGCGGTGGAAATCTTCATGTATTTAAAGCCTGAAATGTCGAAGGGCAACGTTGGAATGATATGTTGTTGGCACAAACACATTCTGTTTATGAAGAGACGCCAAACTGACTGAAATTTTATTTTCAAACCATGCAAATAAGAAACACTACAATAAGTATGTGTACATTAATAGAAAACATACAAAATTGTCATGAAAATTAATGTTTTTCCCATCCTAGGATTTGAAATCAAACAATGCAGGGGAAAATGAAATAATGCTTTTGCAGAAAGAATTTTTTTCAGGCACTTACAGAAACTGTAATGGCCTTTTGATAAAATGTCATTAATGTTTCTGCCTTATTCTAAAATAAAAAAAATCTCATTTTTTGGTAGCATGGTAGTTTTGAAAATCTGGTGTTAAAGGTGTCCAAAGCATTTTAAGGGCGTTGAAAGTTGTATTTTCAAAATCAAATTTCTAGTGATTTCTGTCCATAGTAAGTTTGATAGTCCCATTACATATCGACCATCATGGAGACTGAAGTGAAGATGCGATATCGTTGTGTGGTGGGAACTCACTGAAAATCTGAGCGTGTGGAGACCAGCCATTATTTTCAATCTTCCGAACATGCGCAATTCTGACAGATGAGTCCCTAACGCTTCCGGAGAAAGAATCACATGGTCATGGCTCAATGTGCTCGGACATTGTGACGTCACAAGGCCGGAAGTTACCGAAAACCGTAGACAGAAAACGGTTACGGCTGGATTCTAGGCTGATTATTGGGTGGTACCAATAAATGAAATACTCCTTTTGCTGCTTGTTTCTGAGCTCTTTTTAAACACCTTAAGTATGAAATAATGATGCACATGGGGTAATATGGAGAAGTAAATGTCAATTTCACACTGATTACCTTATCCAGTTTTACCCCCTGAAATCGCTTAGCGCACCTTTAATAGAGTTATTGGTAGTCAGTACATGTACGCGATGTCGGTGCATTTGTATTTCATTTCTGGGGGCTTAGATCCAAGTCAGGTGATTTCAAAGTAGCCTTACGATGCAAACTGCTACATTTTCACCGCTGGCCCGATAGACCCACGCGCATATGCACCGGGGGACTATGCACCATTAAAGATTGACGTCATGTGGTGCACTAGATGATTTCCGCTGACAATTGACTGAAATTATTACCTTTGTGGCTTCGAGACTGCCTCTAGACCGTACCATGTCGTTGCGTATGGTATCCACGCAGTATGGAATTCTAATTTGTGAGGCCTAGGAAAATTAATGTTGTGTTTCTGATTACACTTTATTTACAGTCCTTAAAAAATTAGGGTCAGTAGGTAGAGATTCTCTCTTTTATTTTGAAGATTTTGTCAGAAGTAACTACTGAAAGTACAATGTATTCCGCACATTCTTACTGTTCAAAGCCTTAATCTGCTATATGAGTGTGAAATACAGGAAGTCTGCTTTGAATTTCACAGATCAAAAATTTTATAAAAAAAGGCTAGGGTTAGAACTCGGAAGATTTTTGCTAGGGTTGGTTGGGTAGGCTGAACCTTGCAGTTAAAGAAGTAGGAGTGCTAAATAGGTTATGTATACAGATAGATGCAATTATTTGTACCGTTAATGTTGCTGCCCTTCTGATAAATTATTAACTAGTGGCGCTTGCTACAAAAACAATGGAGGGGGTTTGCCAATCCATTAATAATAGATTGGGGCATTTAGGGCTCATAGTCATATATGTAGTGTATACCCACCCAGCTAGCCTCTCTGTATGTGTTTGCAGTTAACAGTTCTACATGTATGTCCGAAGTACTTTATCATAACATATATCTTAGTGTTATCTGACATTTTGTTTTCTTTGTACAGTATAGATAACTAGAGATATTTTGTACGGAAGAAAAGTTAAATTTTTACAAATCCTAAAATCAAGATGCACATTAAATTCTGCCGATAAAAAAAGGCTATTTCGTTACCGGGTAGCCGTACATGTGAAGATATTGGTACGAGAATTGCTGGTGATAGATTTAATGATGCAGGCATCAAAAGATGAGCGCCTCGGGCAGCTATAAGCGTGGGCCTTGCAGACTGGGATGCTCCGTCCCAAAAGTTGCCTGACAGGGTTGTGCACGCAGTCTGTCGGTGGGTTCTCACAGGTGCCCTACAGACGCATCATGTCCTACATGTACCATGCTGGCAGAGTCCGATTCAGAGGTAAGCTCGTTAGCGTGATAATTAACCCGCACGTGTATGAAGTACGTATCAAGGTCACGGCGGACAGGGAAGTTTCCCGGCAACGGTACAGGCTCAGACATGGAGGGGCTCAGGCTTGGTCAGTACGTGCGTAGAAGCATACATATGTGAGGTCGACGGTGAAAAGATGGGAGCAGTGTAAAGTGTGTTAGTAAATAGGTTTGCTACATGTTTACCACTATGCAGAACTGAATGTGTGACAAGGTCAGGCATAGGTCGAAGTGGGTATTTAAAACATGCATCAGCAAAGACTTATGTGCCATTAATTGCTTTATTAATTCGAATGGTAACAGTTATGAATCTTTGTTGGACACGCATACTGATTGTCTTGTGTGGTTTTCTGCATCACTCAACAAGCGATGTCTGAAAACGAGTTTACTGTGTGCATGTGTACACATGAGGTTAGGGCATTGTTGTCTGTTTACTCGCGGTAGGAGATAAACAGAGCAATGTCCAGGGCCACAAACACACACTTACATGTTTGCATCAATTGCATGATACGAGTATTAGTAGATGAAAAGGTTTTGCAGGTTGTCTCATAAAGTTTTTATGTCTTTGTTTTCTTCTGAATCGATGATTGCAGTTTGATAACAGCAAACATATGTGATGTTTTATGCATTATTTATAAGGAAGAAAGAATGAAAAATTCAAGTTTTAACTTGTGGTGTGGAGGTGAATTTATTTTCCAGTAAAATGCATACATAGCCAGCCTGTCCCGATGACCTAGCCATGTGTGTGGGCGGCGGGGGTGGCAGTTTGGCATTCACGTGTCCTGAAATACTTAACGCTGGTCACTTTACATTCGGAAAGTCATTTACAAGGGCAGTGTTCTTGGATGGACGTGGTGCATGTCAACTTGGGTTGCCAATGAGGTTTCACACATAGTTGAAAAGAGATTGCTTCCCTAATTATAATGAAAGCCTATATGTGTTGGTAGTAATCATTAGTACAATACATGCTAAACTTTCTTCCAACACTAAGGTATTCACGGATCAAATGTTCGATGACCACTGTCGCCTTCTTCAGATTGCTTCCCTGCTTGATATGAAAAAAAACTAACAATTGTTGTAATGCCATTTGATTTAAAAAAACAAACAAACTTGTGTAAGATTCTTGGTTCCTTTCAAAATCTGAGTAAGTGAGTGAGTGAGTGTTTGAAATGACTCGAAGACCAAGTCCATTATCTCTCCACACGGAATGTAATAATGAATGCCTACATCATTGTAAGTATTCTGATAATGGTATCAGGGACTGCCCCTAGATACAAGCTCGTGTAAGATTGTAACTACAGGGTATCACTGTAATGTGCCATCATGTATTCAAGGGGAGATTCTACAAGAGAAGTTAGATTTGCCAGGGGCAATTTCACGGTTCAGCCAGTAGTTGTCAGAAGGATGGATTCTCTTTGGTTTACTTGACGTTGAATTTCTGCCAGATGATGTGAAGGTTTTGGAAAAAGAAAGAAGCTTGTAGAGGATGAGATGAATGTTACATGTTATTCGTTAAGCATTCATTCATTTATTCATTCACTTACTCACCTAACCTTGATACAATATTATTGATGGATTTTATGTACTGTTACACAGTTGAGCTCCTGGTTCCAGTTAGTTGGTAACTGGGAGACCCCAGTTCAGTCCTTGGTCAGGACATCTCGCAAGGGACGTAAAATGAGGGTCCCGTGTTCGAGGAGGTGCCTGGAGCATGTTAGAAGGGCTAGCAACCATTCCCTGTAAGTGTAAGAAAGATACCCTGCTACTGAAACAGGAAAGAAACTTGCTTTCCTATGGCCACTAGGCACTACAAGGGTACATATTATATATGAATGAACAAACAAACAAACCATGCCTTAAAATGTAATAACCAAATTGCTATTATTGTAAGTCCTGTTATGGATTTAGCATATCAACATAACAAAAGAAGGATAACTTGTTTATGATAGAATGTATTACTGTTTGAAGTAGCAATTATACAACTGTGTGACTTGTAGTTAATTTTCTATCTTATATGATTATGACGTCCCAGTTGTGTGCTTCTCTGCACGACTGATGATAGCCATCTTCCCCAGAGACGGTAATTATCCCGACTTAAGTCCAAGCAATCTGAAATTTGTTTTATTTGAATGGAAAAATTGGATTAAGGCTCAGATTCGTGACATTGTTGTCAACAGAGATGACCGATATGCAGCAATTAAAAATGTTTCCAAATAGTGAGGTTTGGAGTAATGTGTATGTTGAATGAATCAAAAAAGTGATCTCGAACTGAACAGGTACTCTTCCACTGGTCGTGATGGAGAAGACAGACACTGTACAGTACAGTATCTACAGGGTCATTGTACCTGGTAAATTCCCCTAGCTCTGTTCGACAAGTGAAATGCACTGTAAGGCAACAGCTGGGATTTGTACTCCTAACCTATTGGTACAGAAGAAGGGTCTCTAACCCATTGCTGTCTCCAGGACCCGTCCCTCCGTCCCATGACAGAAATTTGCTTGTTGGGACCCTGTCTGTCCGAAAATCTTAACTTTATGACATGAAATTGATGAAAATGTATCTTCATAAACTTAAAATGACTAATTTAACGATGAAAAATCAAAACATCGGCTCCCAAACAATGAGTGGGACGGAAAAAAATTAAATGCTGGAGACAACCCTGCTCTAAGTCTAACCACTAAACCACTTATGTTGTGCTAAATGACTCTGATCATACTTTGACCCCAAAAACACTTTGATGCAATTTGTGTCTTCACGCAATGGCTGATTGCTGAAGTCACAACTACATTTTAAAAAAATGAGGCCAAGTAAATGAATTGTATTTTAAGGCTCAACCATTGGACTGAAAATTAGTTCTGCCAAATCAAACGCAAAATGCAGGAAATAGCATTTTGTGGCACTTTCCCAGAACGTAATGTGAATATGCGGGACTCCTGGAGTCCTGGCGATCAGCCTGGCTGGTGACTTGTTAAGCAATAATCTGAGTCAAAAGTCAACAATAACTAGACACATTTTAACCCTTGACCAGAATGGTACCACAGTTCCAATGTTATTTGAGGCACGTACAGAAATTGTTGTCTTGTAGTTGCAATAGAATTCATCACAGTTTCTGTTGGATGTTTGGTGTCAATGTTGCATCAGAATCTTTGTCCGTTGCATACAATATCTTTCCCCACACAACATTAGGAAACTGTAGACAGGATATCATCCTTACATTTGCGAACACAGCCTTATACAATATGTTCTGTCGAAGTGATGCATTTTGTAAGTAAAGAAGTTTCTACCATTCCTAAAGCCTTCGGCGCTCGACAAAGCTCGCTCAAGCCAAGGCGTGATGGCGGACAAAGATTTACAGTAACTGTTGAAAGAGCGCTGCCTTGTACATTGATCGGGTCATGTGGATGCCCTGTGAATAACGTTGTCGACATCAGATAAGAGAGAGCGGCCATTTTTATTAACATGGATCTGAGGTTTCATCCCGGCACTCTGACAGCTGGGGAGATGGGAGAGGTACGATTTACTAATGGAAACATGGTCGTTATGGCAACGATATCATGCTTGTCTATTACGGGCTTAGCTGACAGGAGAGAAAAATTTGCTTCCCTGTGGTTTGGATTTGTAATCTTATATCTAATGCACTGCTGCTTATATTTTTGTCTGTCGTACTCATTGTTTGGTAGCCCATCTTTTTAATTTTCATTATTAAATCTGTCAGTTTAAGCTTGCGAAAATACATTTTCATCAATTCCATGTCATTTGATTCAGATTTTTGGGGCGGATGCGGTGAGATTTTTTTTGTCCTCCAATGCAGTTCAAAGAAATAGAGGTGCCTTTCCCCCCAAAAAGACTTTTGAATGGTATAACCGTATTTATTAAAGTAATAAATTTTCTGTCCACAAATTGATGGATTGATGAGTGGGTTGGGGGTTTCACTGGTACTTAGTCATGATCAGTATGTTGTAATGGAGAGAGATATTGTGATGCTAAGGACATACTGTAATTATATGTAAGCCTCACAGATGGCAACTTGCTGATGTACCAATAGAAGCTGAGAGTTTTGAGTCAAGTATACTAGTACACGTATGTACATGTATATTGATAGTTAAAACTCTCAATGGAAATAGTCTGAAGTGGCAGACCAGATAAAATGGTAAGAGATGGCGTCGCGTTGGCGCAGTGGCAGGGTGTTTGGCCCAGAACCCAACGGTCCTAGGTTGAAATCTGCGGTCCCCTGATTTATCTCCTTGTCGTTGTGCCCTTGGGAAAGGCTCTTGACATGACTTTCCACACTTCACTCAGGTGGAAATGAGTACCTAGCTTCGGTTAGGGACGTCCCTTGAATAGGACGTTAAATGGAGGTCCCGTTTTAGAGAAGAACCACACCTCAAGCAGGTAAAAGAACCCAGTATGCTTATCGAAAAGAGCAGGGGCTTTTCCCAGTGTGAGTGGATCAAGTAGATCTGCCCGGATATGCTGCTTGTGCTGTTCAGTACAAACCTGGTGTGTTAGTTACGCCACGAGGTGGTTTACCGGGTATGCAATACAAACAAACAAAGGAGAGGGTTGGAAACGACTGTCTCCAGGACCTGGGTTATGGCAGCGCGGCCACTAGTCCGGCCCTAAAGCCCTCAATTGTCGGGGCTTGCATGATGTGTCCCGGCAGTAAATTCTACTCCCTAATAGTACGTGGGAAAAAGAAAATCTAGAGCAGTCTGTGCTTGCAGGGATTAGCTTGTATTTGTTTGTATTTGTTTACTTGTGGGCTGGTTAAAGGTATTTTTCATTTGATAAATGTATGAGACCTTGGAACTCTAATTCTAGTATTAAAAATAGTTGTTGTTGATATTCTGAAGTAATACTAATAGTAAAGTCAGAAGTTGTCACTGTAAAGGTGTAATGCAATAGAGTTTCTGTAGACAGGCTGTCTTATTGTATAACAGATTATATAGGCCTGAGATGGAATCTGTTTCCTGTGAGTATAGAAATACAGCTAGGATCATTGATTTGCTGGTGAAGAGAAGTCATTACAACTGACTGTCTGTCCTTGGTACTGTTATGAGGTTAGGGCTAACAGGATTCCTCTCCAGGCCTTATCTATCAGATCAGGACTTGGTTGGGTACATATGGAATTGGATATGCTTTGCCCAAATGAGCATCCAATGTCTATTAGTGTGTAGTCTGTAAAATTAATGTAGTACACCGAACCTGAGGTCTAAAATATGTAGTTGTAACTAATCGTGTTGCCCAACACATAACTAGAGTCTAAGTCACGAACACACATACACAACCATAAACATTCTAGTGACGCTGAAGAAGACCCATGGATGTCACTTGAAACGTCCGGAAGTAAATCTCCACATTTAATCCACTTGTAGAGTTTCATCATCATCTTGGCATGAGAATGTCACGGATGGCCATTACCCTCCTCCTCCAGTCCTCTCTGTCCTCCATTGCTCTTGGCAGCTCTTCTGGTGTGCATCCTGCATCCTCACAGAGCTGCTGTATGTAGGTTGTGTGAGGTCTGCCTACACTTGCATGTCCATGTTTTGGTGCCCAGGAGGACGTCCCTGACGATCTCTCCCTCACTCTTCCAGGAATGCCCAGCGAAACGTAGTCTCCTCTCACGGATGACTTGAGATATGGGGGGTAAATCCCCATATACATGTAGCAGGTCCTTGTAGAGTTTGAATTATCTATATACTACCAAAAACAGTACCCCCATCAGAGGTGATCCTCCTTCCATAGGTGATGAGAAAACATGTATCTTGATGCAAGATTTGTTTGCCCCCAGTAGGTGATGAGTTGGAGGATGGGGATGAGGAGACGGGATGCGCAGATGAAGGTTGTCCTGACGATGAAGTAGAGGATGAAGATCCCACCATGTCTGTGTTTGACTCTCAACCCGAGGAACTGCTGACTCCGCTGGCCAAACTAGAGAGGAACATCAACTCAGACAGCATCTTTAACAGGTGAGAAATTAGAAAAAAATTAGACTAGAAATGTAACATTTGCATTAGGGCTGTCTCCAGTTAAAAATTTATTTCTGTTCCACTCATTGTTTGGGAGCCTACCTGCCTGCCTATGTGCACAGGCCAGAAACTGGCCCCTTGCTTTCCAGGTGGATCCTCCAAAAAGTCCTGTCCCTTGCCCTAGCCTCTGCTTCACGAATGGGAGCCCATGTAGTTAATTCCGTTAAATCTTTCAGTTTAGCTCTAAGCTTGAGAAAGTACATTTTCATCAATTTCATGTCATGAAGTTTAGATTTCTTGGACAGAAGGGGTGAAGTTTTCTTCCTTCCCAGCAAGCAAATTCCGTCCCGGGACAGAGGGACGGGTCCTGGAGACTGCCCTGATTTGTGTGCAAACACAAGACGTTTACCTTCACCTAGTCTAGTCATAATCAAAATTACTGCACTGTTTATTCTTATTCAAAAACATTCACTGCCGTATATGGTGCCAAGCCTCTCTAGCTCTGTCCTGCCACCTGCTAAATTATGTAACTGAACACCACAGAGTGTCTGCTACTTTACCAGTAACCATCTGCTGTCTGGTCCAGGTCATTCACCTTATTTATTAGGAGAAGAAAAGAAACAGAGCAAAGCGAAAACAATGTTTGCTTTTTGTGAAGCAAAACACGATACCTCCAAATTTGGAATTCCAAGCAGTACATTTAAACTAGACAGTAAAAAAAATGTAACTGAGAAAACGCAGACAATCAAACAGACAGACCAAAAGAAAAACCTCCCTGTGAATCAGTAGCTTCTTCCATTGACCCTGTGACCTGGAATGTCTGTCAGCTTTCAACCAAGGTTGATGAATGACTAACTCTACCACCTACTTCCTGTAACTCCTGACATCAAGGTTCTCCTCAAGCAAAATGTGTTGCTCAAAAAGGCTACTGTAAATGCAGAAATGTTCGCGGTGGTTTTATGTTCACAGTTTTCGCGGCGACGTTTCACCGCGAACTAATAACCACCGCAAACATTTTTGTCCAATACTGTAGCAGTATGTGACTATAGCGCTGCCGCAAACTTAAAGCCACAGCAAACACTCCATTTTCGCCTTAGCGTGAAACAAAAACCACGCGAACTTAAATGCATTTACAGTATATGCTGTACAGTGTCTATGACAGATGATGGCTGAGTCTTTAGTATTAGCGTCCATTTGGGACTGTGGTTACCTGTTATCGGCTTAGACACATGCTACCACATCTGAGTACTGTCACCTTTCGCCTGCATAGTTCACCGGCAGATGCGCGTCAAAACAAATATCCATCCCGTAATTGCCACGGGCATAATTCATAAGAGAGTGGGTGATCTGTGTGGTGGCGGAATATTATATCACAGTCATATTTTATAAGACTAGACAGCTAGTTTTCATATATGATGCTTTGAATCCTGCCCCAGAGGTACATGTAGGAAGAGTGTAAGAGCCCTGTGAAGATGAAGAGAATGATCACAGAGACTTTGATGTATTTTTTTTTTACATATTGGTAATGTCAGTTTGAAGGTGATAGATGAATCGCCTTGTGTTAGACTATGATCAGAAATGCAAACAGTTGTTACTTATCATAAGGCCATGGCAATTAGATTTTGTGGATGACACCAGGCAGTGCAGGCATTGTTTTTTGCCTGATTTTGAAAAGAATGGAGATGGTCCACATGAAAAGAAAATACAGAAAATGGGAAAATATAACGGGGGGTGCCCAACCATCGGACGTTTTTTTACGCGCTGGAACTCACGGCGCTCCATTGCTGGTTGCCAGAGAGTGGTCAGGTTTTAATGAATGAATTTTGAACACATTCATCTAAAGACCATACTTGGACAAGAAATGTATTCATACTGTTCATGGGCCCTTCATGCTCCGCGTTACATGCGGAAGACGCTGTGAGACATTTTCACGAATGTACCTTCTGATTTAGTGCTACGCCAGATAGTGTGCCTAACTTAGTACGCTTTGGTAATTTTGCTCTCTTCGAAAGTTGGTGATGAAGTTAGGGAAATGTAAATAAGGCTTGAATTCTGCTATATTCTAGCTTTCTTTTGACCGGAAAATTTTGACTGTGTGCACTTCTAACGTCATGTGAGAAGGGCTATATCTAGCGCATCCCAGCTCATGTTCCCACGGGAAATAGGCTACTACGCGGCCCGACGTACGTATTGAATGCGGCCCGACTTACGAAATCATTACGAAAAAACGACACCGCTTACATCAACAATACTCCGTCTACTTATTGGGAAACATCTTCGCCATCTCTGTATTCAGTTTCCTTTTCATAGACGGTACCAATCACATGTTAGAGCGTAACAAAGCTGTGCGTTGAATCGTCCCGCCACCATCGCGGTCCAAAAAAATGGCGGGAAAACAACGTCGTCAGACGACAGCAATGTTTACGTTGTTTTTCTTTGGTCGGTTTTCTTCTCAACAAACACTTAAAGACCCAAATTTTTAGTGTTTTATGAAATTATTTTTCTTATGTGTATGATAGCTGTGTGACTTATGTATCTGCTTGGCACAGGTCGTATATTTAGGTGCCGGGCCGTCTAGCTACGCAGTGACCCTCTACTCAGCGTTGCCATCATTATTGTCAAAATACTACTTTTCGACAAAACAAGAAATGAATATGTACACATATGTTTTGAATGTAAATGACAATTATGTGCATGAACTTGGGTTATTTACCTTCCTTATCAGCATAGTCATTGGACACAAACACGGCGTACTTATGCAAAATAAGATCAGTAAAAAATCCGTGCGATGTTTGGGCGCGTGCGAGGTTCGGGCGGCCCCCGTTATATGTTGTATGGAAGCCTTGAGTGAACATGTAGAAGTGAAACTAGCTAGTGACCCGTTGGCTGTGATACCATGTTTTTTTGCTTCAGTTCTTGTTACAATGCATATGGTCAATATTTTGAAAATTTGGGCATTGTGTTTTTTACCCAGTTTGTTTTCTTTTTGCGCTCTTGCATTTGATTTGTGGTCTGCAGAGGATGTCATCCATAAAACTTACTTGCTATGGCCTTAGGTAATGTATTTTCAGCAGAGGTGTTATATCATTTGATAGGGATAACAGTGATCCACCTTTGTGTGTGTGTATACTACATTAATGCTGACCTCTGCCATTGTTCTACACTGTCAGCCTCCTATTGGCTATGGAGAGCTTTCTCTTTCAACTTATTCAAGGTGCTCCTACATGTCAAATTGGCATAGGAACAGAGTTGTCACATGAATGTGAATGATATGATTCATTTTAAGGCCACACCAAATTAATTTCTTGGTTAACGGATTTTTTATAAATTTTAGCAAAAAAAATCATGAAAACAGAAGGCTGGGGTGAAAACTTGCACCTGACCCTGTTCACACCCTGAAACTGTGTGCACCAAAGTACAAACTTTCCACTGAGATTATGTTTTCCTGTTGATTTTCCAATCTAGCATTCTGAAATTCTGTTAACCAAGAAATTAAATTGGTGTGGCCTAACATAGAAAGTCAGGTACTCAGAAAACAATTTGGGTGTGCAACATGAAACAAAGAAGAATGTCAGTAAAACCAAATTACACAGTTACTACGTCTCCTCTTGAATCTGAAACTATATACGGTAGCTAACTTCAAAATTTTAAACCAGTTTTCTCCATCCTGAGACAATTACAAGTACAGAAGATATTAAACTGGATAGTAAGTGTGTGAGTGATATTCTGTTGTTACTTTTGGTGACTCTAAACACATCTTGTACTTAGTTTGGCCCCAGAACAAGTGGATAAAAGCTGTGATTTGCTGTTGAAGGTCAGGTTTGAAGGTCAAGTGCCCGGTAGCTGACAGCTGTTATTGACTATCAACCCTGCATAATCTGCAAGCCCTACGCTGGTCTTTTTAATGACTCCGGAACCGCAACCGCACGTTGTGACCTAAGACATACTTACAATCTTCAAGGTTCTCTACACGAATGTGAAGTAGCCATTGTTGAAGCTAGTTGTCCTTCGAGGTTCCATCCATAGTCGGTAAGTGGGGGAAGCCTGCTGAATCTTGACAAGTCAACAAAGGAATTCGTTCCGAAGCTTGTTTGTTTAAAGAAGACTTAGCCCATGGCTAGATTTTTAAGATTGCATATTGTGGATCTCTTAGAAATCTGCTGACAGTTTCTCAGTCCTTAAGACTGGATAGAGATCCTTGAAGAATAGGGCTGGGAATGCTAGTTATCCTTTCCGTTATTGGATATTCTATCCAGGGCCAAGGCCTTCAGTAAGGACAACTTTGAAGCGGTGGAATGGAAATCAAGGGTGACGGATGTAGCCTAGTTGCAGGACAGGTCAAATCTCTTGTCGAGAAGGCTGTTGTTGTTTAAGTGCTGTCTCTATTCTAATGCACAGTTCTCAAATTATGATCGGATATGCAGAGGTGTTGTTGCCAGAAAGAATCCTCTCCAAGCGGGGGTTGGATCAGGAAGAATAGTCTTATGTGTAACAGATAATCCAAGGCCAGGCACGGTAATAGGATTTGAGAAAGAGTATTAATATGTTTTCCATTTTCTACATTGCTGATTCCTTTTCGTTTCTTTGGCCTTAGCTAAACCAGATATTGATGTTATGTATTTCTACCCCATGAAAAATGGAGATATAGTTGTCTGCATGTGTATGTGTGTGTTTGTGTTTCCGGATATTTTTGTGATCAGTATGTCTTGAGAACCTATGGATATATTGTGATGATATTTGGTGTGCAGGTAGGTCTAGTGAAACTCATACGTTAAAGTGCATACTTACTGTAATATAGCATAGATAGCACTTATCCTCAATAGATGATGCATTTTTCAAGTAGCTATTGCATACTTCTGACGTGCATTCATGCTTATTTTTCTTCTCTTGCGTTCTGACAGACAAATGATTACACGGAGCCTGCTGGAGACGCTGCGGAGTGTTTACCGCGATCAGGACGGGACCATGGCGGTCATGCGAGCCATGGTACAGCTTTCGCAGGATGTCGGTATGTATACAAAATGTAGCTGCAAGCTTTCAATATTCTTTACCTAGTAGGCTACTCATATTGTCATAACACCCAGGAACAAAACTGTTGTGCTTCCAGTTACTTGACAGACCGTAGCAACAATCTGCTGACCCTAGACTTTTTTTTGGGGGGTGACCACTGGCAAGGGACATAACAGTTTCAATCTTACAGCTTACAGTGATGAAAGTTTTTTAAAAATTGTTGTCCAACATGGTCATTCCATTTCTGTTGCAATAGAAAATTGTGCTTGTACAATGTATATCTGTATAATTACGATATGTTGTTGAAAATGAGGGGTGCAACGCAACAGAGATATCCTGACCCAGGATTGAAACAGGGTTTCGCAGTTAGGAACTAATTGTTACCAGAAGTTCAACCGTGAGTCTGCTTCCAGCCAGTTGAGCTACAGGGACATCCCTCCTTCTTCCCACTAGCTACAGTACTGATATGTGATAACCGTTGTACATTTCCTCCTGTTCTGCAGAGCCCACGGTGCGGGCGGAATTGATGGAACAAGTGCCTCACATCGCCATGTTCTGCCAAGAAAACCGTCAGTTTGTTGGTGACATGGTGCCGCAGTATGTACTGCCCATCATCGTCAAGTACCTGACTGATACCAACAATCAGGTATGGAGTTTCCATGAGGTACGGCCGACTTTTTCTTACCTTAAAAAACAAAGACTTGGGATTTGCTTAAGGAGAAAAAAAAAACAAGCAGAAAAGAGGCTTGCTTGGCATGGTGTGTGATGCAGTTCCTTCTGTGCCTTTGCAACGCTCTTCTTGATCTGTTTTCAAGCTTTTGTGTTAAAGAGATTGACCAAAGGGTGGTTGCTGTAGGAAAAAGTGACTTGGATCATCGGTAAAACGTTTTACCTGCGAAGTGGTGACAACGTTTGGCCTGACCTTCTTCGCCTGGTCGGAAAGAAGGCTTCTGTTGCCTGGTGTTTTTTTTCCTGTCGTGCATTGTTGCTGGTGTGAACATGGCTTATATCTTGGAAGTGGTAATCTTACTGTGGGTGGCTTTGGAGTAAAACTCACATGCTGTGCATGTACTGGGAGCCTGCACCCGAACACTAGCTATTCCGGTGGCAGAAAAATAGTTATAAGTGGGACTGCATGAACGACGTCCAATCCAGACAATTACACATGCTCAGTGCTGTAAGCTCTCCACGATTGCTCTTACTAACCGCCCTCTCAACCGGCTTGAACAGAAAATAGCCACTTTGTCTTTTGATTGCGACTGTCAGACCCTTTATGTGCGTGTGCTTTAGCTGTGTGTGGTGGGATATCTGCCTTTCATGTGGACTGAAGTGCCTTATTGAAAATACATCACCTGCTCTTCACCAGGGACAAGATACAAGCCCATCTTCTATCAGAGTGTCTTGTTTGTTATACTTCAAAGACTGTGTCTCAGACAAAACAGCTTTACAACCTAGTTTGGAAGTTGGCATGTCAAAAATAAGTGGGAAGTCTTTTATTCATATTGAAGTTAAAACAAAAAAATTGAACCACAAAATCTCGAAACGTTTTGCCTTGGAAAACGTGTATATTGTACCACGGTATAAGCTTGTTCACAGTTTGAACTGTTCATGTGCGATGTGATGCATTGTGGGTGATATATCAAAGTCGAAGGCCCCTGAGAAATGAACAAAACATAAGAGTATTACATGTTATTTACACAATTACATGTTATTTCATGTTTTTACATGTTATTTCTGTGCAAAACTCATTAGACCACACCAATTTGATTTCTTGGTTAACGGATTGTTAAAAAATGATTTTAGCACAAGGACATCATTAAAACAGAAGGCTGGGGTGAAAACTTGCACCTGACCCTGTTCACTCCCTGAAACTGTGTGCACCAAAGAACAGACTTTCCTTTGACTCGTCTGAGATTCTGTTTTCATGTTGATTTTCCAATCTAGCATTTAAAAAAAAGAAATTACGTTAACCAAGAAATTAAATTGGTGTGGCCTTATGTTGATTACTGTCACAGATGAACCTTCTGACGAATATGAACAAAACATGTTCGAACATTGTATCAAGCAAAATGAGAACTGCCAACAACTTAGGGGCCTTCACCTTTGACCTTGCCCATGTGCAGTTCAAACAATGAATTGGCTTATTTTGTGTAGTGAGTGTGGTGTGGTGTCCATATAGGGTTAGCATGGGAGAAAACATGTGCTCCATTGTTTGTTGCCTGGCCCCAGGTGCGGAAGACTGCCCAAGCTGCCTTGCTGGTGCTACTGGAACAGGAGCTGGTGGAGAGGGGTAAGACTATTGGTAGCTAGGTCAAGGGTCAAGGTTTGGTGTCTACCAGCGTTTCTTAACTTTGCTGTGTATTGAACTCCCCGGATGTGTACTGGGTTTTGCTGAAAGATATTGTTTGGCATTGCAACATTTTTATCACATGTTTGTAATTTTTGTGTGAATCATCGGCTAATTCTGATGCCTATAATACATTCTGCCATTGTTGATGTAAGTCGTCTGATTGCCGATACTGTAAGTTTGGACATTTTTGTGGTGTTTTGTAGTTTCTAGTTTTAAAGGGTGACCACAAAACCCATCCCACCATTGTGTACTATTATTGTTTCAACTGTAAAATCTTGATTTTCATGATGCTATGAGACACAAAATTTACAGTACTGTACATGGAAGTCTTGAAACTTTTGTGGTGGTTTTATTTTCTCGGGGGCCTCTTGTCCTCGAATTCATGAAAATATGTCTCCCCAGTTTGACTACAACAAAATGGTTTCAGTCGCAAATCTAAAACACAGCAAAAAACCTCCTCTTTCCCTCTCTACTGCGAAATAAAGACACCGCAAAAGTAGATGAATTTGCCATACACGTGTTGGTGATTTTCCATGTGTGTCTCGCCAGGTGACGTAGAAGAGCAAGTCGTTCCCCTATTGCTGGAACTGATCGGTCCGGAGATGGGCGACGACTACAAGACGGAAGCCGTAGCTGTAAGTGTCTGAACTTACTTAAAGAAGTCACAAAACTCAGACAAGCACAACAGTATACTGTAATTCTTGATTTGTTAACTGGAACTTAATTTTAGCTGATTTAACGGTCACTAGTCAACAGCTAAAATTTCATCATCGCAAATATTTGATCACTAATATTTGAGATAGTAATGTTTGTTCCCACCGATAAAATTAAGTGCCGTGACCTACTCCATTTCCCCCAACCGCTATATTTTCCTGCCGCTATATTAAAGTGATTTACAGTATTCAATTTACTATGGCTTTCAATCAGGCCAAACCTGTTCTATCACAAAATAAACTGGAATATTTTAAGTCAAATAAAACACTCCTGCAGTTCCAAAGAAAGTGCTTTACACTTGACTGAAAATGAGTACCTAGCTTTGATTAGGGATGTCATCTCAGATGAGACGTAAAGCCGGATGTTTCGTGTTTGAAGAAAACCACACCTTGAGCATTTAGAACCCATCACACTTATCAAAAAGAGAAGTGTGAGGGCATCAAACTTTGCAGTGTGGTCTAACATAGCTTGTACTTACTGTACAATACTGGTGTTAGGCAAAACAAAGAAAGAAAGAAACACTCAAACAAAACCTTAGAGCTGTTGTGGCTGTCTGAGTTTGAAGATGAGTATTGTAGATGAATAGTCATATCTGTGACTCGACAATCACCTAACACTGGTCAGTTCACATGTGGAAAAACAGAAGCTATTAGGAATCTTCAGAAATGATTGATTTTTGCCTACAAGTTGGGTATCAGCTGAAAGCTCTCTTCATCATGAACATAATCATGTAAAAATTATTAGTCAGTGATGTTCACTGCTTTAGATATGATCAGTTGAAAATGCATGTTTACACTGTAGTCCTGTCTGAGCACAATACAGCTTCATAATGGCCATATGGGTTAATACTAAGTAATCGAGTGGCAATTGCTTTCGCCCACAGGGGGCTATGACACCTATAATGAGCTAGACCATTGAACCCAAGCCCGCCCACCGAACTGGTAATTTGGTGGAAAAGGTGTGAAAAATGTAAATCGACCAAGGTTCAAATGGCCATGTGGGCATTATCTGGCTCTTCATAGTCAATGCCAGGTCTCCATTGTCAATGGCTCACTCTCCAGAACTCAACTCACACTTTGCCAGTTGGTGTGAAATACAGTCTAATTAAGCAAGTATGATTCAAAGTAGGTCTGTGATCCAATTCAGGTAGTTGCCATTTTCTTGATTAAACAATATGTTCACTTTGTACTGCCTTACTGCCCTTAGATCAGATCACTTTGAAATTATTACATCTGATGGACAGAACGGGAAAATGATTAGATGGTGCAGTTAAAATTTGCAGTTTTATGTTACTAACATTATAGTAACACAGGATTTATTTACTATGAAGTATGACAGGAAAATACAGTACTGAATTTCAAGTCCTGCGACTAATTAGTCATGGAGGCTGTAGGTTGATTATGTGGCGTGAAAAGCAACCCCTTCTGATTTTTTATCCGAAGCACACCGCGACCTACTCTTCTCGATATTAAATTGTTTAGTTCATTTAATTGTTACTCTGCTTTTAGAGTATAGCCACTAGTTTAAATGCATTTTTTAACATTTCCTGGCACGACATACACCCAATCAAGGAGGCTATAAAACCTCCTTGACCCAATATATTTTCCACAAGCGAGAGTGATGTGCTTTATTGAAATTGGCAAAACCAACTTCCTTGGCAAAACTAAGAATTTTTCAAAAGCAGGAGACTCTGATATCAAGAAATAAGAATACCCGTTCAATTACAGAGGTGTTTAATTTTTCATAACTTTGTAAATCTTCCACTGTTGACTTCTCTCTACTTTGGAATCTTTTAAAATCGGATTCTTTAACCTTGTTGTTTCAAGGAGGTTATATAGACTATATAACCTCCTTTGTTGTTTGAATCAAGGACATTATATAATATTGTCCTTGTTTGAATGGAGCGTTACTGAGCCACTCATGATGTTGTGATAGTGATGTTCATTTGCATACAGGAACAATAGCGGTGGAAGTCTGGGCTGCATAACAATGTGAATACATTATGGTTTCTCAAAGATTGGTGGATGTTTGTGGTGGGGATTCCCAATGCGTATTGACGATTTCTAAAACAACTTCGCTAAAAGGTTTAGGAGTAACGTAAGCTACAATACGGGTACAGGGATATTGAAAAACGCTGTTCATTGAAAAAAAATATGGTACTTAAATTTACAGACACTGATAAACGGCTTGTTTAAAAGATAATAAACACTGATAAACTTAGAAGAGTATCGAAGCCACCACTCCCGACCAATCTACTACATATTGTCTATAGAATTCTTGATAGTGTCAATGTCGATCGATTCGTTCAGCCCTTGAAAAAAACAATGCACATAATGACGTAGTTGCAAGGATTCGCCTTTGTATTCGCAATTTGGTTTACTCAAATTCACCCCATGGTCTGTTATCAAATGAGTCTTGTCATTCAAGTTGCTATCTTATTAAGTAGTGTCACCCGGGTTGAGACAGAAAGTGTGGGGAGGGGTGCAGCACAGTTTTAAAAAGTTTGCGTAAAAAGAACTGCCAATACACTTGTCGAGGAGAAGCGTAGGGGTGACCAAGGGGTCACCTTGGGGTGACGCATGACGGTGACCGGGACACTGTTCTTGGCTATGATATACAGGAGTTGTAGGGTTTTCTGCTGCATTGATTGCACTAGTACTTTTAGCTACAAAAAAGCATCATGCTTGTCCTCAGTCTGATGTTCCACCACTTTTTTTACATTTATATAATATCACCTTGAATACATTCGTAAAAAAGCCATATGGAATGAAGAGCTATCTTGGGAGATATACCCATGCAATTCAAGTGGGGAGACTGACTTATTCATAGTTATAATTGGTAAATGCAATCAAACATTTTTTAACCTGATATAAAAACATGCTAGCCACACCAATGTGTTAACTAGCTGCCATCTGAAACACATTTATTAAACAATAACTAAAGGCCACATTCATGATTAAAAAAATAAAATGCTTCAAACCGTTTCGGATGAACCCAGAATTGAAACAATTAACATTTTGCGTCAGCAATGCAAACTTGCACCCGCGCTGAAAACGGTTTACATTGAATATGCATAACTCTGTTGTAATCCCGCACCTCGAGTAAGCGGCCGTAACAAGATTTTACTATTCAAAAATATCCTATTGACAGCTGAAACTTTCACTTTTCCGAGCACTGACAAAGAGTTGTGTCTTCAATTGGCACTAAACTGCTGTCCTTCATGCCCATAGCAATTTCTTCGTACACCTCCTGGTTCCGATCAAGGACATTATATAGAATTCTATATAATGTCCTTGTTTCGATGAATGCCATCAAGGTCCTTCTGGACATCCTGATTCCCCCACATAGATATCAGGGCTCTCGTGTCCTCATTGGACCATTTGTGAGAACCTTAGCAAAAAGCTATGATTCAAAAACGCTCTGATCAACAGCTAAAAACATTGAATTCACTCTTTCCTGCGCTAAAGCCCAAGTGACGCCAAGAACTATGACCTCATGTAACCGGATGTACCATGTCATAAAACATCAATGTGAACCGGTTCCTTAACGCTTTTGGGTTCATGATTACAATTCTGCGAAACCATTTTATTCTGAACCGTTGCAGCCTACCTCAGGAGGTCAGGTTCGAAACAAAACCGTTACGTAGTGTTCTTCATGTAAACTTTTCTTCATGTTATTGTTAACATACTTTTTTAAGTGTATCATTTTCATCTTGCCTGCTCAATTTGTCCCGCAACAAAAAGTCTTTGTTACATATTAAACTATGATAATTACTATAGTATAAGGCCGCATGGCCAAGTTTTTGCAAGGACATTTTATAGTGTCCTTGGTTTTTGTAAATCTTGGTGTGCAAAGATGGCCTGCTTGTCATATTGCCAGCAAGCAACAACAACAAAACAAACTTGACAAGTGTAAATAATGGACCATTGTCATTCAAGCTCTGTCTTAATCATGTTAATTGGTAGGAATCATCATCTGCTCTTTTTGTATGGGTGATCAGTAAGTATTATGCAAATTGTCTACCTGAAGCTTTGTTACTTAATGTTACAAATGTTTTTATAAGTGGACAAATCTTTGCCATTAAGGAAAACCAAGGAGGTTTTGTATATCCTTGGTCAAATAAAGATGTTATATTCATGGGCCAAGCAAGCAATTAGAAGACTTTTGATCGATAAGAGAATCAAAACACCAATCAAGTTATACATGGTCTAGACCCTGCTAAAAAACAAACAAATCCACAACTCAGGACTCGAAGCATATCTTAAACATTGAGCAAGGAGGTTTAATATATAGGCCTGTAACCTCCTTGCATGAGGCTTTTTTAATCTCTCAAATACAAATTATGAAAATTCCCAATGATTTCTTAACATTCTTTTTTTTTGTGAGGGCCAAGGGAAGACAATTGGAACTGTTACAGCTGAATTTGATTTCTTTCTTCAAGGTTTCTTCCACCTTACTCTTTGAAAAAGGTCAAAATCGTTTTACACTGTTACATCTTCAATCTTGGTTACATTTATCACTGCTTATATGAATATAACCAAGGTCCATTATACTTTTTTTTGTTCTTTGCAGATGTCCAGATGTCCTATGTAGTCAAGCTAATTGACAACATAGCTTATTAGTTTGAAATAATGTAGCACTGTGATCTGGTAAAGTCAAATCAAGGAGGTTTGATAGTCGCTTCTTGTTCAAATCAAATTGTTCACCTCAGGAGAAAATTGTCAAATAAGTGCTAATTACACTGACTAGCTAGGTGTGATAACTCATTATGCGAGTGTTTTCAACAGTGTAGAAGGACTATTTATTGCCCATTTTCATTGGGATAGCCCACTGTTAGCCCCCTGTGGCCCCAGTTTAGTCGCCAGGCCGAATCAATGTAGGTATGGGTTGGGCAACTTTAAAAAGGAATATCTTAATAGCTTTACATCTTATGACCAAAGTAAAGGCACCACAACGTAAGGGAAATCATGCCCTTTCAAATGACATGTAAAACTAAACTGTATGTTCAGTAGAAAAAAAGTTGGAAAATTGGATTTCCAAGATGGCTGCCTTGAAATCTGGAAAGTGACATTCCGGATTTGAACTGACTAGTGTTACCTCCTCAGTCCTGTACTCAACATTTTTCTCCAACAACTTGTTCTCAGCACCCCTCGGGCTTCACACAATTAAGAAGTATGTGGCGTCCAAACTGTAGCTGTCAATGGAAGGACAATGGGCAAACAGGGATAGCTCTTTATGATAGCCTCTGGCTTGTTGGGCAACCCTGGCTTTATGTCACTTTCTACAGCCAAGGAAATTGAATTAAGGCAAACATTGATAAGCTGTGAAAAAAGAATGTCTTCTGTACAGAAAAGATCTGGTATGTATCGAACAATTTTGGCACCAAAACTGCAAATATTCTGAACTTATTTGGCACCAAAACTGCAAATATTCTGAACTTAAAAATCTCCAATACTTTCAGATTGACAGTTGCAACTAGTTTTCAACATTCAGTATTGGCAGTATTCATTTTGCCAAATTTTCAGCGTTGGTAAAAGCAAGCCGCGTGAAGTCCCCTGGTTTTTGATAGCCTGCCGTCGACTCCCCTAGCCTGAGTGTCATCCTAGTTACATGTAGTTCCAGGGCTCCCATACTCTCCACTCATGATCACCGACCAGTCTGTCAGGCAGTTCACTAGACAATGGATTGAACAAGATTTGGCTCTTGCTGTAAAAGAAGGTTCTCAAGAGCATGGAGATTTTTAAATTTTATCCTGTTTATTATTTCCTTTTTTTTAATGAGTTTGATTTTTAGAAAATCACTAAAAACACTTTTCAACCCCAACACTTGCACTGTGATGAAAAAATGAGTACCGTTGTATATATGCAAGTGGTCCCTATATGTCTATAGTTGCCACCACATTGTGAAAGACATGGGTAGTGAGATTTGTATCATGAATTTATCCCATTTCCCTGTCTTTCAACAAGGTGTTGGCAGTTTAGCAACTGTTAGGTGTAAGTGTCCAGGTTACTGACTAAAGGTGGTGCCATACTCCTACATATATCTTACTTTGACTGTCCTCTTACTTCAAGAGAACACTTTGATCTCAAGAGTCGTTACAATGCTATCAAAAGCATTGATTTTTGGCGTTCAGGGAGCAAGCCTATTATTGGTCTTTTTCCTGCCCCTGTAAGTTGTGCAGTGTATGCTGATTTGTGTTGTACTCTATAGACGTTTTACTGTCTCTTTCTGTAACAGCTGAGAGAGTGATGTTGCATACTTACTCTGTAGTCAGTTCCTTGTGTGTGGAACTGTTCTGTTGTCTTTCATGGCCTCTTTGTCACTGTCTTGTTCCTTTCTTTGCATTTAGAAATCATCCAATACATTTGTGTGTTTTTTTTTAAGTCTTATGCATTATGGTGAATTTCTGCATTCCTAAATTACTTGCCAAGCCGTTCTGTACTTTGGTTACTATTATTGCTGTATGTTCTACGCAGTTCTATGTGACTAGCTTTTGCAGTTCTTTGAAGATCTATTGTGATTAGGTATCACCCTTTTTTGCTGTACTCTTTGGCAAGCTCTTGTTGTTCTGTTTAGTTTTATGTGATTAGTTCTCTTCTGTTCAGTTCTATATGGCTAGCTCTTGCTGTTCTATGCAGTTCTATGAATATCACTATCTCTTGCTGTTCTGTACAGTTCTGTGACCAGTGCTTGCTGTCCTGTGAAATTGTTTGTGATTAGCTCTTGCTGTTCTGTGCAGTTCTATGTGACTAGCTCTAACTGACTTGTTGTTCTTTGCAGTGTTTTGTGTGCCTGGCTCTTGTTGTTCTGTGCAGTTCTACGTGTATGTGACTAGCTCTTGCTGTTCGGTGCAGTTTTATGTGACTAGCTCTTGCTGTTCTGTGCAGTTCTATTTCCCTAGCCCTTGCTGTTCTGTGCAGTTCTATGTGACTAGCTCTTGCTGTTCTGTGCAGTTCTATATGACTAGCTCTTGCTGTTCTGTGCAGTTCTATTTGATTAGCTCTTAATGTTCTGTGCAGTTCTATGTCTCTAGCCCTTGCTGTTCTGTGCAGTTCTATATGACTAGCTCTTGCTGTTCTGTGCAGTTCTATGTGATTAGCTAAGGTAGCTGATACCATGGCAGCCAGGCTACCAGCTCCAGAGCTGATCATATGGAACGCACAAGCTTTTCTGGTGCCGTCTCTTCTACCTGTGCCTTCCGCTCTTAACACAATACTCAATTCTGTTGTATTTTTTAAGTTCTTAGGCATGGAAAAGAAAATGTTGTGTTTCCGGTTATCTGACCAACACTAGCAAAAACTTGCTATCCCTTAGGTCGACTGCTGGTAAGGGACAATTTTCGATCTGAGTGATTTAAACTTTGTAGAATCTTTTTTCAACATGTTCTCATTTCTGTTGCAATAGAAAAAGTGATATAGACAGACCCACCAAACCTAAGGCCCCTTCATGTTTACACCATGCCAAAATACCAGTGTCTTGATGCATGTGTTTAACTGTTATTGTTGGATCACTTTGGCCAAAATCTTTAAAAAAAAAAAAGCATTCCTACCAATCCTAATTTTTTCAGGATTGTAATCAGAAACACAACATTGATTTTCGTAGGAATCAAAAATTTCGAGTCTGAAATTCTATAGCCAACTTCAGAATTTTAAACAAGGAATACATGTACAACAAAGCTGTTATATTATGTTTTTTCTAATACTTAAATTCCAAGAAAATGCTGTAGATAATATACACCTCTACGTATGTAACCCTTCAATAATAGTTACACTGTTGCACTAATTAGACAAAAATGTGGTGCACAGCTCCAATTTTGAGTGCACAAAAGTGCATATGCAATAAGTATTTGGAGCCCTGCATACCCAATGTTTCTTTAGTTGCCTTGCCATGCAATGATATCATAGTCACACTTGTCCATTTGCGCCAGTGAAAAGATAGCTCTTCCAGCAGGCACGCAACCCTTTTAAGTGATGAGCAAACACAGATATCATGTTTGCGTAGCTGGTAGAATGGCCTGTACTCAGCTCAACTCTTCTCCACTACATGCACTTTCACCATAGCTCTCCCTTCAGCTGTCCTTAAAACGAGATTCCTTCAAATTTTTTCTTGTATAATTTTTTAGTTTTTTTCTTAACGTTTTTATTTCCCGTTTGATGGACACCGTTTTTCGAAATCTCGTTGCACCAACAGAGCTCTGACTACAATGTCGACTTCAGCCGAAGAACTGGCCAGGACCTTAGTGAGGAAATGCTGACCGCTGCTATGGTACCCCACTGGCTCTGCTGCTTACTTAGGCATAGGAAAAGTAATGTTGTGTTTCCAATTACGGTCCCAAACAAATTTGGGTCGATAGGTAAGGGTTCTCCTTTAAAAAAGAAATTTCGGCCAAATTGATTAAAGAATAAAGTTCAACAATGTAGAACTGTATTGCGCCAAGAATTGATTAAAGATTAAAGTTCAACAATGTAGAACTGTATTGCGCCAAGACATTGGTATTTTCAACAGCACATTTTGATTGTACAGATATGCATTGTACAAGTATATCAATGAACAAAGAAGCACTACACATTCTGATAGCAACTGTTTGAAGCTTTTATCTGTTAACAGACTGTGAAATGCAGGAGGTCTGTTTTGAACTTCATCAGTCAGATCAACAATTTTATATGCCAGCAGTTGACCCCTGGAAACACAACATTTTTTTCAAGGCCTTACCTAACCTCTGCTAGTTGGTTGTGCTGTTTTCTCCTCTTAAACCAGATGGAAAGCCATTCTGTCTGGAAGACTTGTCTGTTGTTGTTGTAGTCGTAGAATTTGTTTCATCCAGACTCAAATTTGAAGTACTACTAACAAAGTTTAGCTGCGTTTTTCTCCTAACAACAATTTTGTTGTCAGTAACTTCCTATTTATTCAGTGGACTATTCTGAGTTATAGGACACCTTTGTGATATTGTAGGGCGGTACCACTTTGTAGTAGGGATGGCAGAGGGAACAAAAACCAAGTAAATAAAGAAAGGACAGTTCTATATGACAGTTTTAAGATTGTATTGTACTTTTAGTATTTCTTACCTCATTTTTACTCACCATTTTATTCATTATATTACAAGCATTGATGTAGATAACGCTATTGGAGATCCCACCATTTTACTCCAAATCCCTCAATCAATTTGTTTTTTTATTGATAATACTTTCACCACAACTACCTCACATACGTAGTACAGATGTAATTGTGTGTGTAAATTTGTATGTAGCATTATTCTACTGATGTATTTTAGATTTACAGGCGTGTATGAAAAGCTAACCGTTTGTCTTTTCCTATGATAATCTTTTTTGGATAACAGTATGTTTGAATTTGTACTAACTCCTTCCTTCCATATCATTGGAAAATGTTGGAATCCCATGAAGTATGGGTTACTGCCAGCCCTTCTGTTCTTACCATACAGATTTGGGCCAAACTTACGTTACATTTCAAAATTGTAAATTCTGATCACTTACCAAGTAGTTCTTTTTGGTGTGTCTATGAAAAACATGGTGGTAATGCCAAATGGAGTTGGAATATATATCTCTCATATTCCACACTGGATTCATCTTCAGTATTTAAAAGAAAAATACAAAAATGACACATAGCCCAAATAACTGAAAAATGCATTAATTTTGTAGTTTGTAATGTACAATTTCTAGTATTTGCATTACTTCTTGGCCAGTGTCATTTGAAAGGATTAGTTGAAATTGCTGTTGAGGACTTCAACACATAATGTGTCTGTCTGCATTTTGCAGTTGATGTGCAAGATGGCGCCGCTGCTAGGCAAGGACATCACTGAGCGTCTGCTGCTCCAGCCTTTCCTGGACATGTGCACAGACGGACGCATGTTCCACATCCGTAAGGTAGGGGTCACTTTTTTTTAATCTACACTACAGTACGGGTACCAACTTGGAGCTTGTTATGATCTTGGAAGTGAAGATAATCGCATGTTCCACATCCGTAAGGTAAGGGTCGCTTGTTTTTTATTTACACTACAGAAGGGGTATCAACTAGGAGCTTGTTATGATATTGGAAGTGAAAATAATGAAAGCTATTCATCCATTCATGCGTTGACGGTTTTTCTTACAGGTGTGTGCTGCCAACTTTGGTGAGATGTGTGGAGTGGTGGGAACAGAGCTAACAGAGAGACTATTGGTAAGTTGAAGTTCCTTTCGACACTAAGCAGTGTCCACTGAACAGTGTGTCCACTTCAGCTCTATCACTGTTGTGTAGTTTTCCCATGAATTGCTAGGTGTCGCTGGCAAGTAGATGGATCGTCATGATTTTTAGTTTGTAGGTAGCTTAGGCGATACTTGACATAATTAGATGCTGATTATACATGTCCTTCCCGCACCAGATGGTGCATAGGGCAGTGCCCATCTCACTTTCAGTAGCCCTTGGGCTGCACAACTTTGTGCAATCACTACAACAGGGGGCTAGTCCACTGGTAGTAGTGTGTGTTTATCTGCCATACTCTTCCCCAAATGCTGAGTGCCAAGCATAGAAAGCAGTTTGTACCGTCTTTGGTATGACTCGCCTGGGGATCAAACTCACAACCAAGGCAAACACTCTACCCAATTGCACCAGCCTGATCATGCAAAGAAAGATCCAACTTGCATAATCAATGAGGAAACGTTACTCAGAGTTTCTTTTTTTGTTTCCCTGCAGCTGCCCAAGTTCTTCTTCCTGTGCGAGGACGGTGTCTGGGGGGTGCGGAAGGCGTGCGCGGAGTGCTTCATGCAGGTGTCGTGCGCCGTGACCCCCGAGGTGCGCAAGGAGAGCCTGGCGCCGTGCTTCGTGAACCTCATCACCGACCAGTCGCGATGGGTGAGTGTGACGTCATGTCTTCTTGAGTGAAAAGACTCTTTGTACACAACTTAGGGATTTATTCAACTGACATTTAGGTGACCGTCTGTCACCTTCATTTCGCCAATTTCGGTCACCATTTGTCACCTTTCTCAGGGCAATTCTGACTGGTTCACATTGCACTGCAGTGCAGGTGTCGCTGCTATAGATGCGTGCCTAAACGTATGCAGTGCATTGTGAACCAGTCAGAATTGCCCTGAGGAAGGTGACAGATGGTCACTGTAACTTCGGTTTGATAAATGACTTGGTTGTGTACAAAGTTTTTTTTATTCAGTGACTTACCAACCTGATGAAACTATTCACAAGTTATATCTTCTTTTGTTTATGATGTCATTAACCACTGATCCATCCATTCCAAATTAGTAACTGTATATTGTACACTGAATGATTTAATTATGAATGTAAACGTTTAAGATGCTGTTTTGTTCATGGTATATGCAGGAAACTCTCCATATTGAGTGACATCATGTTGAGTGTCTTGACTTTTTTTGGTGATGCCTTAGGGGCGAAGTCGTTCCTGATTTTGTTGTGCGTTAGGAAAGGTCCATCTACTAGGTTCACCAAACTTTAACAGATTTTCACCTTGCATTTTTCCCTGTTTATTTTTGTGTGAATTGGCGATGATGAGACAACATTTTCAGGGCTCTGACCCACCGTTGGTGTGGATGTGGAGACTGCCACCGGAACTGAGCAATGGTTCGCCCCCCTCCCCCACCCGGCTTGATCCCCGCAACCGTTGACTCTTACACTTTCTGTTGCCGTTGGGTTTTCTCCACTTCACTTTTAGATCAAGTAGACCGATCCCTTAGCCCTGCCCACCTTCATCAAAATGTAGAAAGGCAAATGTTTGATGAGCATGCACCCGTTCTCTCTCATTGATCAAACTGATAATTACCATGCTATCATTGGTTGAACTGCTAATTGTAATGGACAGTCAGGATGGGTCTATTATCATGCTGGGATTGTCATTGCTGTTCCTAGTGTAGAACATCACAAAAAGGCTTTCTAGTGTTGTTTTTGTCAGGAATTTGATTTTTTATCAGGGAATACAATGTACCTATGTTAATTTTGTTGATAGTTGACAGTTTTTTTACCCTTTTGGTTTAACCATAAAGTGAAACTAGAATTAGAACTAAAAAATGGCTTTAAAACTTATCAGACTAACGCTCGATGAATGTACATGCTTACTTTAGGAGGTTAATATGTTTATTGATTGTTTGTTTGTTTGTTGGTTAACAAGATAACTCAAAACAGACGTTAACATTTCTAACTGAAGCTTCTAACACAGTTAACACTGTCATAGAAAAACGATGTTCCAGATGATCTCAGCATCTCATAGTCATACATTACTCGCTTTTGTTCAGCTTGTTAGCTACTCGGTTGGTTGTTGGTGCATGTGTGGCATGAAGGTTTTCCTGCATGGCTTCACTCTTGCACTCAGGGCTGTCTCCAGGACCCGTCCAAGAAATTTCACTCCATTTGTGCCAAAAAATCTGAACTTCATGGCATAGAAATATATTTTCGTAAGCTTAAAATGACAGATTGAAATTAACAACATGGGCTTCCAATTTCCAATTGAATAAAATTTTGTCTTTCCCTTTGTAATACTCAACCATTAATCAAGGTTGATGCCTTCAATTCCTGTGATAGATAATTTCCCCCTCCCAACAATGAGTGGGACGGACAGAAAGTTAACCTTCTTCCTGCTGCCTAACTCTATAACCAATAGGGAATTGGATGCCAAACGGCTCCTTCAGAGTGCAAAAAGTTAAAGCTGGAGATAGCCCTGCTTGCACCGCAACTACCCTTCTCCCAGTCAGAGGGATCAGAGACTGAATCACGGCTCTCAAAAAGCACAGGGAACAAAAGATAACAGACTTGCTTTGTACTCCTCACATCCAGGTCCGTATGGCGGCATTCCAGGCGTTGGGCCCGTTCATATCCACGTTTGCCGACTCGGCCATGACCGGGCTGTTCCTGACGGACGACGGTTCGGTGCGATTCATGCTCGACATCGCAGAAAGCCAGCAGAAGATCATTCTGGAACAGGAGACGCCGTCAGAAAGGTTGGGGAAAGTTTATTTCTCCCTGTTGTAGTTCTATTTTTAGTTAGCTAGACGTGTTGTGTTCGGTTGTTTTGCAATGTTCATGCTTATTTTTATCACCTCCGTGAAAGGGGGAGTATTGTAATCAGTTGGTGTGTGTGTGTTTGTGTGTTTGTCTTGGTGTGTATTCACAGTTTTGTTAATAGTGACAGCATGATTTTTTTTCACTGAGAAACAAGCGGATATCTAAATACATTTTGTACATGTCACATCTGAAATACCATTTGAATGACTTGTCTTTGATTATGTGGATCCTCAATCTTTTGCCTTGCTACCCTTTACAGCAGTTCAGACAGTGGCGACGATAGAAATTTCGAACAGCGTGAAAATGGTGATGACGACAGCGGACGGCTGTCCGAAAGCAGTTCCGACAGCGACCGTGACCTTGATAGCCCCTCCTCCCCGCCCGAAGCCACGCCCACAGAACCCAACCCTACTCTTCCACAGGAGGAACCACAAAGAGATTCTAGTATAGATGATTCAAGGACTAGAGACGAGTCTGAAACTGTTTCAAGTCAGGATGTTGAATCGGTTAGTGAAAGCAGCGGCCATAGTGAAAGTGAGAGTGCTTCCTCTGATACGCAAGACACCTCCGCGAGGAAAACCACAGAAAGCCTTCCCCCCACCGCCACAAAAACACTTTCCCCCGACGAAGGAATATGCCTTGACGGCCACAACTGCACTGGCTCCACAACCAATGCTGCTAGTAAGGAAGATTCCAAGGAAGAAGAAGAAGGAGAATCTCAAGAAGAAGAAGAAGAAGCGGAACAGCAAGACGCAGAGGCCTTCAATTCCTTTTTATACTGGCGTGCTCCCTTGCCGGATATCGAGTTGGACTTGGTAGATCAGGGTAGTATAGAGCCGGTGGAGGCACCGCCTCGCGAGCGGTGCTACGCCCTGGATGCCAGCCAGCTGCGCCGGGTGGGGAGCGATGAGGTGGAAAACGTGTGCCAGGCGGTCGCGGAGACCCACCTGGAGCCGGCGAACCGACAGACGTTCAGCGTCAGTACCCTGACAGGTGAAGGCATGTGTACTTTCCTTCCTAGTTGTCTCTAGGCGCTAAGCTTCCTTTCTGTGTGCAAAAATGCTGACATTTTAGGAAACTAAGAGGTTCGGTCTTTTGAACAAAAGGCCACTATACTATGCTATGCATACCACAAAGTCTCACTCGTATTACTGTCCTTACTTGTGTAATTTGGATGAGACTTTGTGGCATATTTAGTATTGTATAGAAGCCTTTGAACCTTTTAGTTTCCTTTCTACAGATGTGTGCCTATCCTTTCTCCTTTTATCCTTTTCTGCATTTTGCATGTTCATGCACATGTACATGTACTAACTAATATTTGTGCTTGGTTGTGAGCACTCAAGACTAGCTAGTGTCATTTTTACAGTTGATGTTAAGCAAATGGTGTAATAAGATGTTCAGGTACAATACAGAGAAAACAACAACATGGATCTATTGTTGGATTCTTTTTCCAAACGGTCTTGCGCTATGATCATTATAGTACAGATGGGTAGAAGGGATGTTAACTTAAAAACTGGGTTTCAGATTGATTGGGGTTCAGATGCAGATTTATGTCAAGGGGTACAGGTTCAGGTCCAGACTTTCGTATTACTATAAATCACTTTAATATAGCGGCAGGAAAATATAGCGGTGGGGGGAAAATGGAGTAGGTCACTGCACTTAATTTTAACGGTGGGAACAAACATTACTGTCTCAAATATTAGTGATCAAATATTTGTGATGATGAAATTTTAGCTGTTGACTAGTGACCGTTAAATCAGCTTGAATTAAATTACAGTTAACAAATCAAGAATTACAGTACCTTGTAGGTCCAGACAATCATGGAATGTCCAGAGGCTAAACCCTGCTGTTTGAATTTGATTGACAGGGAGACAAGTGGAGGTGACTAACGTTGAGAGGCTGAGTACAGGTCCCAGCATGCCTCAGGTGGCGCAGGTCAGCGACGCAGCCCAGGTTCTGGCTGGTACCAGGACACAACAGGCTCCTGCTGTACTCAACAATGCACAACAGGTAGGACAGCGCCACCTGGCAGTTTGTGGATAAACTGTACAACAGTGATTATAAAGAACCAGCTCAGAAAGGACAAAAAATAGCCATGCCTTTAAGTATCAGACTTTCCAACCTAGGATTGATGTGTTCAAAAATTCATATTTTCCTAGAATGATTTTAGAGTGGAACTCATTGCAACCAAGTACCGTGGAAGCATCCTCATTGGACAGCTTTAAACAATGCATGCAGTTAGATATGCATAGGTCAGACGTGACAGGTCGTTCGGCGTAATATAACCAGCTGCTGCTGCGCCGCGTGCCTGCGAAGCTGGTGTGTTATGCCGAATGGCGGTTATACCGGCTTTATAGATAAAGATACAGATACAGAAGTGGACTTACACAGCTCTGCCCTCTTTTTGTTTGTTTGTTTTGCAGAAAAGCTTGCAAGCTATAAATTACATTAATGCGCCCATTTTTCTCTCGACCATTGCTAGATATTTAGGGATGACTGATGATTCAGGTTCCAGAGCCCTGTCTTACGTGAAGGGGTAGAGTTTCGAGTAAAGAAACTCTCGGGTCTGACCAGTGTTCTCTCCAGCTGAAATTTTTACCCGTCATTTCAATTATGTCTGAAGGGAGAACACATTGAGCGCCGGAGCAACCACCACGGCGCTCTTTGTGTCTGGCTGGGGTTGTCGCCGACGGACATTAGAAATGATCTAGATCGGCCTCGTCGCAACCTTCCGCTGATCTCATGGAGTTTTTGCAAAATTCTAAGCTCTGTCTATATATCTTTACACACGAATTTTGTCCGTCAAAAATGACGGGTTGGGCAAATTTTTTGTCCGTCATGAGCGACAAAAACCCGTCAAATGACGGGAGGACGGGAGCTGGCTAGAACACTGAGTCTGACTCTCTGACCATTTTTAACTTACGGCCAAAGCTTGTCGACTGTGTGACGGGATTTGCCAATTAGTTTACACAAATTCTTCTTCTTCTTCTTCTTTTTTACTGCTTAGCCTCATATCTGAGATTATCAGCAGTTGCGCATGGGTTAGATACAACACGAGTGCCTGGTACAAATAAAACAAAGGGAAAATAAAGAAAAGTCGCAAAGGAACATGAACAACTGAATTTGTGTGTGCAGAGGACAGGACAAGTGAATTTACTTTGTTATTGATGTGTGGCCTAACAGTGGCCTTTGTCTTCTCCCCTGTTTCACTTCCAGCCCGGGTTGTCCTCCCAGGACGTGACCCCTCCCCCCAGCCCGTCATCCAGCCCCGCCACCAGCCCCACCAGCCCACACCACCTGTCTGCTCACCTGGACAGCCTGAGGAAACAGGTCAGTCCGGTTTCCATGGCGATACCGTAAATCTTCCAGCATTGGCGCTGGTTTTTGACACTGTGACCTTTTTATCATGAATTTATAACACAGAATATGTCTTACTGATATGACAGAACTGTTGCAACTTCAAATTTAAAGCACCGTGAAAACCTTCTGTTCCCTCCTGCTGGAAAATAAAACCACTGCAAAAGTAAATGAATTTACAGTATATATTTTGTACATCACCAGTAAAAAATAGTTAAAGAGTTAAAACCTTAGTAAATTATGACAGTGTCTATTGCCCAAGAATTAAGAGACCCAGCCAAACAACCTCTAAAATGGTTCTGTTATTTACCTTTGCCAAGGAGGTTATGTTTTGTATATCTGTCTGTCTGTATGTCTGTGAACAGTATAACTCGAGTTGTGGATGGATCTTAATGATTTTTGGTACATTGGTAGGACTAAAGTGTTGACAACATGAAGAAATGATAACATAACACCATGATTTGCAAAGTTCAAAAGGAAAATGTATATTTCAGTAGTGCTAGATGAACTTCACAAGTTGTTTGAGACTGATGCAGTTAGACGTAGTTAGAAAGTCAGCCGTTCCAGAGCAAGTGTTGTCTCCCCCCCACACAGGATGTAATCCCCCAGCCGCTGTTGGACCATTACCTGTCGATGAACTGATGAACTAGATGAACTTCGTATTTATTACAAGTTGTTTGAGACTTTTGCAGTTAGACTTAGTTAGAAAGTCAGCCGTTCCAGAGCAAGTGTTGTCTCCCCCCCACACAGGATGTAATCCCCCAGCCGCTATTGGACCATTACCTGTCGATGACGGACCCGTCCCGGGCACAGACTGTGGACCAGGAGATCGCCCGCCACTGCGCGTACAGCCTCCCGAGCGTGGCCTTCACGCTGGGGCGCGACAATTGGCACTGCCTGCGGGACACGTACGAAACACTGGCCAATGACATGCAAGTGAGTACAGTGAGTATGCCGCTTGATCTGATTCTGTGAATGTTTGACGTCAGTAGTGCAGGACAGGCTGAAAGAGTCGCCTTTGCATGGAGGAACCTCGCCCCGAAAATGACCATGGTAAACCTTCCCTCAGTGTCACCTCCCTGTCTCTCCTTTTGGACCCCGTTCATACCAAGCCTTGCAAATTAGATTCAGGGCAGAAATCACCTAAGCAGGATTGATGTGGCTGAGTCTGAACGCTCCAAGTCACATTTGAAACCCCCTTGATCCATATTGAAACCACATGAAACCAACTCCTAGAGGTAGTTTCAATGTGGATTTGGCAAATTAGACCTGAAGGAATGCGGCCCTGAACTGGTTTGCAAGGCTTAATATGAACGGGGTTAGAGCCTTCAGTATGTTGAACTGTATTTTTGGCCAGTAAGCTTGCACCAGCTTATATCTATGTTTTTCTTTAAACCTGTCATTCATGATATGCACGAATGCAAAATGAAGAGTCTAACAGGAAAAAATCTAACTTAAAGCTTAGTCCCTCTTTTGTCTAGTCTGCTTCTTTGCTGCAAGTGTAACCGTTACGTGTTTTGGGCCACGTGTGATTGAACAACTCTCAGCTATTAACGACGGCATAACACTTCTTTGCCTCTTACTAAATCTTCACATTCCTCCTGTGTAGTGCACATCTATATGGTCCACTTTTATTACTGTTATAAACTGTCCCTTTTCTGTCTTTCTGAAGGAAGCCTTCTAAAGTTCAAGCTCAGTGAAATTTAAACTTGAGTCTTTTAACTGCAAACATTCCAGGTGAAGAATCGATATCATCTGTGAGGCGGTGATACAACTCCCGAGATGTCTTACGAGCATGTGTCCTTATTTTCTATCTCACTACTCTAAAGACTTCTGTCTTTGGCCGTGAAAAAAAAAAGATGTTGTGTTTCCGGTTACCCAACGTACCCTAGCCAAAACCTTCCAACCCTGGCCTTTGTTGAGAGGTTGATTACTGGAACGGACAGAAAATTTTTGATCTGAGCGATGAAAATGTATAATCCATTTCCAATGCATTTTGCTTCTTTCTGTTGCAATAGACAAAATGATATTAACAGACCCACAAAACCTAGGTCCCATTGATGTTTTACATTGTTAGAATTGTATTTGTTGGATCTCTTTGGGCAAAATCTAAGAAAGAAAATTCTTCCCCTAATTTTGTCAGGACTGTTGTCAGAAACACAACGTTAATTTTCTGAGCCCTTAGTGGCTCATTTTCATTGTCCACACCTGCCGAATAGTAATTCCCACTTTTTCTGTTCCCCAACAGTGGAAGGTGCGCAGGACCCTGGCCTTCTCTATCCACGAGCTGGCAATCATTCTTGGTGCTCAACTCACCGACCAGGACCTGATCCCCGTCTTCGATGGCTTCTTGAAGGACTTGGATGAAGTTCGTATCGGTGTCTTGAAACACCTGGCTGATTTTCTTAGGGTGAGTTGTTGTGAATCTTCCAACCTTTATTTAACCTGGAAAGATAACATTCTCTTCGGCCATGGCCATTTTTCAAGAGTTCAAGGGAGGAGGTCAGGGGTCTTTTCGACATAACATAACATAGGATATTATAACAAGTAAACCGCCTTAGGCTTAACACTATCATCATCATCATATCGTGGGTTGCCCGGATTAAGTCTATCCTCTTCCTCCAGTTGGTACGGTCTGCCATTAAGTGCTCTAGATCTTCAGCACTAACCCCGACGTCCCCAGCAAGTTGGTCAATGTAGGTCCGTAGGGGTCGCCCGACACTAGAGTGTCCATGAGTGTGTGTCCAGAGTAGGAGTTCACTTACAAGCGACACTATAGGTTTTGGATAGTAAGTACAATCTGCTTAAGAGCGGACTTGCTTAAGAGCGGACTTGCACTGAGATGGACCCTACTCTTTTTGATAAGTGTGGTGGGTTCTTTAACATGCTCCTGTTCGGAACCCTGTCCAAACATCCCATCCGAACGATGTCCTTAACCAAAGTGAGTTACTCATTTTTACCTGAGTGGAGGGAGGAAATAAGTGTTAAGTGCCTTCCCCAAGGGCACGAGATTGGGGCCTGTATGCCAGGGATTCGAACCCAGAACCTTTAGATCCCAAGTCAACAACCCAAACCACAAGACCACATTGTTATGCAGTAGTAGTGGGCAACCTCAAGCCAACCGTACACACTCAAGCCGTATCTTCAGAAAAGATGCTATAACCGCATAGTCCCTGTTTAAGACTTTATTCAAGCCCACATCCAGACTAGTTTTGCCTTGGTGTGGCTTTCTCGATGGCATAAGGCTTGAATGAGCCAAGTACAGTGTGTCCTGTCTAATAAAAGACCACATTGTTGTTACAGAGACTTCTGCCAGAGAGGCGGAGGGAGTACTTGGCTCGACTGATTGAGTTTCTGAACACCGACAACCACCGCAACTGGAGGTTCAGATATGAGCTGGCAGAGTAAGTAGCAAGTGGTTTGAAATACTCTGGCATTTAGGCCAGATTGTGTTAAGGAAATTGAGATTGGTAAACTTTATTCGGTGTAAAGAAGAAAACCCGAAGATGCAATAATGCAATCTATAAAAATGAAAAGAAGTTACCAAGACCGGGGTAAAATGATCTTCTGATTGCTAGGTAAACACTCTATCCTTTCCCATTGCACAAGTTTACCAAATGTATGTTTACTGAATCAAACTAATTCCTGCATAATTATCTGACTGCAAATGAAGTGCATATGTTAGAATGGGCTGTCATTGCAGGTATAGATACCTGACCATGCATGAAGGTTAATTTCCAACACAGTGCAGTGTAGCACGCATATGGGATTAAAGACAGATCTTTATCGTTCTTCAAAATTGATGACCCGCTTGTAGGTTTGTGATTAACACATTGTTTTCCATGTTCCCTTCAGACAAATGATGCAGCTGGGTGACCTGTTCCCTGCCTCGGAGCTGGCGGAGCATGTGTGTCCAGTGGCGCTGTCTCTAGCAGGGGACAAGGTGTCGGACGTCAGGCTTATTGCTTACAAACTGGCAAGTATTTGTGGTGGGGATGTGTACCTAAACTTAAGATCCGGTACAATGTTTTCCCCTCTTTGCAGTGCTAAATTTTAATCTGTATGATAGGAATATAACATGATTTTAGCAACAAAATACGTCAGAAATTTTACACAAGTCCATTCGGTACAGTACCAGTACATTGATGTTCCGGTATTTTGGACTGAAAATTGTGTGTGAGAGGCATTTGTCATCAACCCCAAATACCTGTTGTGGTTCACCTTTTATATGCACCTGTCTTACCTGTTGTGTTGCACCTGTTGACCCACCTGTTGAGTGCACCTGTTTACTGTTTACCCACCTCTTGTGAACACCTGCTCACCCACCTGTTTTGCACACCTGTTAACTCACCTGTTGTTTGCACCTGTCCAGGTGGCTGTGCTGACGAAGCAGCTGCAGGAGGACCATGACGACGCCCTGGTCTTCCACTTCCTGACCGACCTCATCACCAACTATGCACAGAGCCGCAGATGGCAGCGCCGACAGACGTAAGGACTATTTTGTTTTGTTTTGTTGATGAAGGTTAGACGTCCAGGTAATAAGATCCACCAAAAACAGTTACTCAAGCAACTGGATAAGATTTTGAAACAGTGAGACGTTTCAGACAGCATCTGCTGTCTTTCGTCAGTGACGAAAGGGAAGAGCGGGAGAACCAGGTTTTATACAAAAACTCTGAATTGATATGTTAATGAGGTGAAGACTGTATTGTTTTGTTTCGCACAACCGGTAGACCGTCTTTAGGCATAACACACCAGTTTTGTACAGTAGGTGCAAGCTGTGTTAGACCAGACTACAAGGTTTCATCTACTCACACTGGCAAGGATTTCTACTCTTTTTGAAGTGCAGTGGGTTCCTAAACATGCTCGAGGTGTGGCTTCCCTCAAACACGGGGCCTCTGGCTTTATGTTCCATCCGAGAAGATGCCCCCTTGTACTCGGTTTCACCTAAGAAATAGGTGTTGAGAAATAGGTGTTGAGAAATAGGTGTTCAGAAATAGGTGTCAAGTGCCTTTCCAAGGACACAACGTTAGGGCCTCCTAGGGATTCGAACCCAGAACCTTCAGATTCTTAGCCTTTAACCAATGTACTTTTCTGTTCTCCGCAGGTTTGCCTTCCTGTGTGCAGTGTTGTTAGAAGATGAGTCCATCCGTCCGTCGCTCTTCGCTCACCACCTGCTGCCCAGTCTGCTGACCTTGACCTCTGACCCGGTGCCAAATGTGAGGATAGTCCTGGGCAAGACCTTGTCCCAGTCCGTACTCCCAAGAGGTCAGTGTAAAAACAGTGTCATTTTTTAAATCACAACTGATTTCCCTAAACAAATTATCTAAGTACTGTGCTTTGCCAGAATGCCAGAAGTTCATGGTTGTCCAAAAGTATGGGAAGAGTTGCTGTTAGACACATCCACTTGAAATTCATATCATAATGCCATAGCCTTTTTGAGGCCATAGGGTTGCAGTGGGTTGTTATCTCAATCTCGTGTCTGTTGGCCTAGCTACTCTGCCATTCGATCCCCCTTATATCAGAACAGATGCATTAACATTTCACATTGTTTGTCCCCTGTTTCCAGACTATTTCTCCAGTGAACAGAACCCGGAACATGAGACCCTGCTGCATGCCATAGAAATCCTGAAGATGGACTCCGACAGGGACGTCCGTTTCTACGCCAGTCTTCCCCCGAACCCTCGCTCCAACTCCCCCGATGTGGTGAGGAAAACTTCCCAACTTTCCTAAAAGCAGGCTGACCTCAAATTGCAAAGCATATAGCTTGAGACGAAATGTAATGCTTTTGCAATACATGTAGCTTGTAGTGCAATGCAGTTTTGCTACTGGTCGCGTTTTTGCTGGTCATGTACAGTTATACTGGTTACTGTACACCTCTAGCTTAATGCTGGTTGAACAAATGGTTCAGCATGCTAAATGGTAACACGTCTGTCCTAATGAATACTGTAGACAATGCATGTACATTCGCCGTGGTTGTAGTTTTTGCTATACATGTAAGAGCAAAAGAAGGTTTCGCCGTGGTTTGAATTTGCAGCTGAAACAATTCTGTAGTACAGTAGTCAAAGAAGGGAGACATATTCATTGTGTCATGAATTTATGCTACAGAGGTCCCCCCAAAAAAACTGCAAAAATAAAACTACCGTGAAAGCTTTAAGTGTTACTTAATAATGCTTTGTTCTTTCTCTCATTGAAGGACCTTGTATGATGGCGGCAGGGAAAGGCGGAAACGGTGCTCCCATCGCCATGGTAACAGGGAAAGCTGCAACTTCTTTGGTCCCACCCATGCCACAGTCTTTCCAAGGGAACATGTCGTCCAACCCGTAGCAAACGTGCAATGGTCATCTACGAGATAAAAAAAAGCTGCCAAGTCGTGTATTATTACCGGTACAACATGACAGGATATGTAACGTAACTTGTGTTCTTTCAGCAGTGCTTTCGCCCATCCTGTTCTTTTGAGATTAGATATGTGTTTCTGTCTGCATTCTTGGGTCACATCGGATGTGAATTGGGACCATTGTTCTTTTTAGATGCAGACCACAAGATAACAAACATTAGAACAAGCCCTTACCTAGAACTGTATTCCCCTTGTTTAGTCAGCCTTGAAACTCACACTACTGTAAATGCACAAACAGAGGGGGCCAAGTATAATATCCTCCACTTGAATTTGTCTGGCTTATTGCAGTTTCTTGTCCATATGTTACAGTGATTAACTTTGTTGTATGTGTATCAGTTTGTGCGATGTAAGATTGTTTTGCTCCCACCTATTGCCATACTATAGTGATGCTTTCTGTTGATGTAGTCATGCTTTAAAATGCCTTCCGCAAGCATCTGAAAACACTGATTCTGTTGTTCTATATGAGTACAATATGGCTTAGATAGGAAATTTACAGCTCGACTGGTTGTGATTTGATACTTAGAACTTTGAATCATTTCCATGTACCTGTATGTGTTGGAAGTTTGCAATGATTTTATCTTACGTAATGGTAGCTGTGATGCCCGTATACATGTACTTGGGCCTTGGTCTACCTCAGCCTGATACGGACTAAGCTATTTACCAACACAGTAAGAAACAGTTTCAGGGTTTCTAGATATTTGTGTCAAGGGAGCCTTCCCTTGTTTTTAAGCCTCACGTTATAGCCACGTATAACTCTAAAACATTTAAGTGTACACATGACTCCAGTTATATTTCATCAGCATCATTAGGTATTCAATAGATATACTAAGCAGGTTAATATTTAACCTCCTTTGATATACTCGCCACAATTTTTCTTTTTAGAATCCCAGTAATCTTAATCACTCATTCTCTATGGTATATCCCAGATCTAGAGATGGAAACTTCTTTACTTATACTGGCCAGTTCAATTCATGAATTGTTTAAGTGTAGCATATTTGAAATGGAACAAGGTACATTGTGTATTCCACAGTTTATCAATCCAAGATGTCTTATCTGAACAAACATAACTGTTTTATTTTTTACACTGCAATTGTATCGTTATCTGACAGGATGTTATTCCCTTCACAAACAGTGAGTATTTCAAACACGAAGGTGGTGACATTCATAGACTAACAGGATCTGGCCAAAGGAAGTTTTTTTACACATAGCTGTACAATCAGAAGAATGTTAGAATAAAGCGATTCTCTGTGCACTTGTTAAGTAGTTATCTGGCTGCAGTATACATAGTTAGGAAAACATTCACTGATAAGTACCTTAAAACTTTGTATAGTAGAAGATTTTTAGACTTATTGCAATGGAAACATTGGATGGAAGTGTTGGATCTGTACATTTTGCATCCTACATTGTTGTGCAAAAATTGTGTAAAGAGGGATGCAAATATGCGTGTATAGACCTTTTACATGTGTAATTAGATAACAATCAATGCAGGGATACCGACCTCGTTATCAGGGGTCCTCAAGTCTTTCTCTCAGACTTTTCTAGGTGATTATTGTAAGCAAATAAAGACTACATTGAATTATGGTAACAATGATGGCGTTCTCTTGTGATTTTTGTTCTTCTTATTGCCTCTAGAACATCTAGAACAAGTATCCTATTACACCACTTCTGCCTTACAACCTGCCACTCTGCAATACTTAGTCTGTATAACCAAGGAACCTCCTTGGTATAACACAAACTCCAGCTGTCCGGGGATTTCTGTCCCCTCCCTGCAGCGGCGAGCGGTTACAGGAGGCTTGATTGAAATCAGGCTACGCAATACTCACTTCACAATGGAGCATGGACTCACACCAAGACAAAGAAAGAAACTAAAGCCCCAGCGTGCCGCGGGTCCAGTGAGAGGGGGGCTTAACACACACACCAATTGACTACAATACCTCCATTTTCTTGGAGGTAAGAACTAAGAAGCCTAAATACAACTCCTACACTACAACACTATATGAAACAAGCTCTAAGCCGGAACCCCTAACGACCTTACATTACTGTGTGGGCCTAGCCATGGATCATCCTGGCTCTTAACTACAACACCATTGGACTCTAGCCGGACCATACTTCCAATTCTCCAAGTATCCTATAACACCACTTCCACCTCACATGCTGCCACTCTGCAATATTCACATCACTGCGGACACACACCAAGACAAGCAAACACACCAACTGATAACTATACCTCCGTTTTACTGAAGGAAAAAAAAGACCCATATCAGAGACATTGCATAACAAGAAAGATGTAATGTATGCCATACAACCGATAGCTCGTGTATAGAAATAACATGATACAACTGGGGGCTTATTTGGCAGAGGCCTGACCAATGGAAGGGCTGCTAGAAGCTTGATTGTCAGCCTTGGGGGCAAAAATGCAGATATTTGGTCATTCATCCAATGTATATGTCTTCAATACTCTAATGAATAACTATTACCTTTTTTTGTATGTCTGAGTTAACTTGGGTTGGTTCTAAGGTTCAGAAGACGTGAAATATGATTTACTAGACTAAGTGTATTAACAGGAGCAGTCACTCTTGGAACCCTGTATCTCCTTGGGAAAGCCAAACTTGACATAGAAAGTTTGCTGCTAGATATCACCTATTGCTCAGCATTGTCTACTGTTAATGTTAACAGTAATATGTTGATCCCATAACGTCCTGCCCACCTCTGTCAAACCGTATAAATACAAAATAAAAACAAGGAAATGCAAGTAGAGTTTTTGTATTTGACAAAGATGCAGCCACTCTCTCATTGGTCAAACTGCTAATTGCTATTCTCTCAATGGTTGAACTGATAATTGTGACGGACAGTCAGGATCGGACTATTGCCCCAAACAAACCAGGAATGCCAGGAATCAAATCAGTGCAACAAACCAGGCATGACAAGCCTTTTCATGTGGACATTTTTATTACAGTTCACAACAAAGATCACATCAATAGACCACAAGAGAATATCAAAAGCACACGTATACATGTACTTCTATTTACAGGGACCTTGGTTTGGCAGCTTCCTGCTTCCAAAACACAAGTTTAGTATAGCCTGAGAACCATCCTCCATAGTGACTAACCTCCGTGGTTAGCAAGCGATTGTTTTTGAGCCAGCGGTCAATACAGAGTATGGTACTCAGGCTAAGTTTAGTAACCATGGCAACACCAATCAGAGCGTACCCATCAGCCATCCTCTTCTTCTTCATCATCCCCAAAAGATAACAAACTAGAATTTTTCACTTTCTTCATTTTACTCTTCTTGTCAGACTTGTCGTCTTTCCTCTTCTTCGTTGAAGTGCTGGCGTCTAAGTTTGACTTCTCCTCCGCTGACCTCTTTACAGGCTTCTTGAAGGTAATTTTGCCCTCCGCTATCGCTGTTTCTGTGAAAAGATTAACAGTGTTAGAGATGTGAAAATGATCTGGAACCAGTTTAGTTCACTGAAGAGCTAATTTTGCACTGGTCGTGACAGAGAAGACAGATGCTTGTTGCAGTATTTACAGGTTCATTGTACTGCAGGTGTTTTCAACAAATACAATGAGCAGTGGACCAAGGGTTAATGTCCTGTCCTGTGACCTTTTCCATGTCAGGTGAGCGACAACAGCCAGGATTCAAACTCTAACCTCTTGGTCCAAAGGCAGGGTCACTTACCACTGGACTATGCATGCAACTTGCTTGGATACTAGTCAATAAACAACAACTGACAAATACAAACTACACAAGATCTAGGAATTACAATTTTAAAAACAGATGAAAGAAGAAGTTACTAGGACAGCCACACAGACAAACCAACTTTTGACGGCAGAGTTTCATCTCACCTTCATCCTTCTTTTCCTTTTCCTCTCCCCATCTGTCAGCCTCCTCCTGGGTGAGATCTCCTGTCCCCAGCACCACGACTGTCGGCTTCTCATCCTCTCTGTCATCCCTTACATCCTCCTCCTCTTCTTCTGATGGTTTCTCTGCTGCTTTCTGAAAAAGAAATCAAAGGTCTCATACCTCTGTGACACATTTAATAGTTTTTGTGATAAAATTGCCAGGAGGCCCAAAATCTTATTATTTAGTTACAGCAAGGAGATATTTAACCTCCTTGGTTACAGCTTTTGTGGAATTTGTCACAACCTACCAACACCCCAAATATGAAATCAATCCACACAGCCGTTCTTGAGTTATCTTGTTAACACACACACGCACAAAAGCTGTTGAAAATATAACCAACATGACATTTCATCAATTTCATGAAGGTAATAAAAATGGGAAAGCAGGTAATATAGTACCTCGCAATACTTTTGCAAGTTATGGGGGAGGGGGGTTACACACTTTTGTGTTGATGTCTGGTCCCTCCTTGTATCCGACGCGTTCCTTGAACTGCCTGATGAAGCTCGGTTCGGAGGGTTTAGAAAATGACACCCCATGACGTCCGCGTCCAGCCATAGCTACCAAAGTCAACAAAAGAAGAGCCGAAATCTTGCAAAACCCCCCAAAAAATCTACATTAGGGTCAGAGGTTAAATGTATGTGACCTGTGACCCTACTGTTAGAGGTTCAAAGTATCACGTGATACGAATTCAAATTTTAATTTGACCAATCATAGTTAAGATTTTTATCACGTGACTTAGCAAAATAGGCAACCCGCCATTGTTCAAGTTTTTCTGCTGTGCAGAGAAGCTTTTTAGTCGTCTCTAACGTTGTTTAGTTCTATAATTTTACGTTTTGGCTGGACGACAGTTCAAGCAAGCTTACTTGCAAGCGTGTGTGTGTAGTAGAGGACGTGTAAGGAGCGAATAATGGCGCCGACGACTGGTAAGAACAAAAGAGACACGTCTCGGCTCGTCTGTGGAAAAATTTTTTTGTGGATTTTTGACTTGAAGCAACATGATAATTTTGCTTTAGCTAGTCTTGGAGTCAACTTTAATACAGGTGAATAACTTGTTTGTTTATTGCAAAATGTTGTGAACCCAGCAATAAGTCTACCAATGCACGTCACAAATTTAGGAATTTTCCGTGTGCACTGCCATATAATTTCTTTTTGACGTTTCTAAATTTTATGTCTCCCCCCCCTCCACAGATGGCAAGGCAGGAGTGACAAGGTATGACTTGTTTGCACATCATACACACAGTGACACAGACATAAAATTGCATACACCTTAAAATCACTCCTCAGAGTCCTCACCCTAAAAAGTGGTCATTTAGTTTTCAAAGCAACATCTAACGTTATAATTTCACAGTAGTTTAAATTGAATTTAAAAAATCAATTTTTTTAAAAAGTACTCTAATGCTATATCTGTTTTCTGTAGTATGCTATTCATAACACCATTTTTTTCTGTAACCACAAATTTTGAGGGTCTGCATGCCTTTTCAGGAGGCGCAGTGAGCTATTCATTTAATGTTATCAGTAAATTATTCATGAAACATAATTGCCAAACATCTTGTCCTTTCTTTTAGTAGTTTTACTCACACATACATGTGATTACTTGAACCATACACTATACAGTACTGAGGAAGACTCGATCAAGGTGTACGTCCGCGTACGGCCTCCAGATGAACCGGACAACAGTTACGAACAGAGCATGTGCCTGGCGGTACAGGCTCCCAACGTCATCGTCATGGACTGTAAGCCTGACCCCAGGAGATACACTTTTGACCATGTGGCTGCCATCAATACAACACAGGTCAGAGTGACCGTCCTTCACAATTACTTAGTAGTAGCAGTTCAGCCAATGAGTGGCCTAATGCTAACAGAAGCGTTCACACACACACACACACACACACACATTGAAACACACATACATACATACAAGGACACTGATCCGAAGTTGGTCTTACCAGTAAAGTTTGAATAATAGGCTTGTGAAGTTGTGAAAGATATTTTGTCATATCTTCTTTTATAACCTTGTAACAAATTTTTTTGCTTTGTTCTGATGCCAATTTTTTTGCTTTGTCCAAACTAGGAAGCAGTCTTTGGTGCAGTGGGCAAGAAAATCATCGAAAGTTGTGTTGGTGGCTACAATGGCACAATATTTGCATAGTAAGCAAAACTCCTCTCGGACCTGGCTGATGCAAAGAACATGTACAAATGATGCATACGGCTGTTACTCTACGATGATTCTGATACCAATTTCAAAATGTCAATTTCCTACAGAGATTGGTTGTTGGATTATCCTAGCATCAAACAAGTCAGTCCTGCTAATGTAGTAGTAGTGAGAATAATATTCAGAAGTGCCGCATTGATTTTTGACATCTGACTCAATTATCTTTATAGTCAAACTGCATGCTGAATACAGATTTGTCAATCAAAAGTAATAGTATTAAAACACAGGCTTTTTAAAAGATATTTTAACTCGTCACAACTTCCTATTTTCTCCAGTGGCCAGACAGGATCTGGAAAGACTTTTACCATGTTGGGTATGTCTACAGTCTTATTTCTTTATTGCCAGTACAGGGATCTCCCCAGAAATATAGAGCAGGATGGGGGGAGGAGCCAGGCACAGGATAAGTGTCGCGAGGGGGAAGGTCTGGAAAGGGGTGCACACTTCTCAAAAGAAGAGAGGCTGTTGCATTTTGCCTTTTTCAGACATAATGGAAGTCCTTTCCTGCAACTTCAGCTTTAAATTTACAACTGAAATGTCTAGAGTTTTGAGCAAAATTACAGGCTTTGCTGGGTAAAAATTGGAAAAAAATACCCTAACTTAGTAACTTTGAAAATCAACAGGATGGAGCTGGGTTTAGAACAGGATAGAGGAGCACCCTGCAGTATTAGTGACTGCTTTATTGATAGAATGTTTGCATGTTACCATTTTTTGTGCCTTTTCACATGCAGAAATGTTTCATACTCATAGTTCTCTACCTCAGTAGAAAGAAAGTTCTGATTTCATATGGATTATGTAAAATGAACCACACACACTCCCTAGGCTAGCTATCTTTTATTTTGTCCACCCAGATATATTGTGACAGTGTTACAATTTTGACTGGAATACTGAGAGAAGTTTTTTCTTCTTATCCTGTCATTCTAGGACCACTGGAGGATTGTTGCGATTTCCGCCATGAGCTACGGGGTGTCATACCCCGCAGCTTTGAGTATTTGTTCAATCTAATTAGCAGGGAGCAGGAAAAGGTTAGTTCTTACTTTTTGTTATTTTATTACCTCCGACAGAGGTACTACTGTTTTTGGTTGTGTATGTACTTTGTATAACGCAAGATGATTTTTGATGGATTTGTATGAATTTTGGTGTGTGGGCACTGGGTAATTATTGAAGTCCCGAAGAAACATGGTGATTTTGGTTCCCTAGCAGTATTATCAGGTACTGCAGAATTACAGGCTGTCACTGTTTAGTTGTAGCATAGAATTTAAATCAGGAGATATTCAATGTCTGTTGTTGTCTTTTCCCAGCGTGGTGATGCCGTGGAGTTTGTGACGCGGTGTTCGTTCCTGGAGATCTACAACGAGCAGATCTTCGACCTGTTGGACACGGCGTCCACGGGACTGCACCTGCGCGAGAACATCAAGAAGGGAGTTTTCGTCGATGGGCTGATCGAACAGAACGTCACAAGTGCAATCGAGGCCCACCAGGTATAGATACAGGACATAGTTACTAAGGCTATAAGTTGACCAATAAGTACATGTATCCAGAATCACATTGCAAAAGTAATTTTTAAGCTCAACCCAAGGTTTCTTAAGAGCCGCCAAGTTGAAGTTTGTCCAATGGTTGTTCACGATATAATGTGTTGCACCTGGTTGTAATTAATCTGAAGGATAGAGTTCAAGCACAAGTGCATACAGCTCTAACAGTACATGTATGTGTTGTTGCAGGTCCTGTCTGCAGGGTGGGTGAATCGCAGAGTTGCTTCTACGTCGATGAACAGGGAGTCGTCACGCAGCCATGCCGTTTTTACCCTGACTATAGAATCCAAGGTACTGTAATTCACTTTATCTTCACAGTAGCAAAATTTCACGATGTAAGGAAAATGGACATTTGACATTTTCACTGAATTTTAACTTCACGATGGCAAGTGATTTACAGAATGGATGTGTGAAGGAATCATAAATAATAACAATAGTTTTTTTGTCACGGTGATGATAAGTTCATGGTACAGAGGTGACCGTGAAAACGTGGACATAAAGTTACAGTGAAAGAAATAAGAATTACTGTATTGTTACTGTCTTCCTCTTAAAAGGCAATTTACATGATTCCTAACTTTAAATCAATACTGGATACTACTACTAGTGTCCTTTCCTTTCATTGTCCATCATAGCTCAAGGTGCGGCTTTCCTCAAACACGGGTTTTCAAGCTTTACGTCTTGTCTGAGATGACGATTGAAGCCTCGTTGTAGATACTCATTTTCACCTGAGTCTAGTGAAGAGATAGGCAGCGTTCGAAATACCCGTCTGCAATCTGCAAATTGCATAAAGATTTTCAAGATTGCAGAAGAAAAATTAAACAATCTGCAATTTTGCAGAAGAAAATCAGACTCGGGATTCAATGGCTCTCAATTCAGGACATTATATAGACTTACTACAGTATATGCCAATTATTTGTATACCTTTTTTCTGTATATTTCGTCTTTCTGTATAGAATTCCAAAACACCAAACCATTTACCATTCACTCAATTGTAAAATCAATGCATATCTGTATAGCCCATAGTCGTAAAGTTCGGGGTATTGTATAGAATCTTGTCCGATTTTATCGTAAAATGACCCACAACTATAGGCTAAATTTTGGATTTGCATTGTAGTTTCGGGAGTGGGGACGCCGTCTATCATTCAACAATCACATTCTTTTGTTACTCGCTATTGTCATGCTTGCAGACAAGCGATATCGGTGCCTTTGACATACGGTGATCTCATTAAAAACCTGTTTTTCAAGACTCAAGCGACGAAAGTGAACAAAAATACGAAAAGAAAAACATGATTTTTGTCGGAGAATTTGAGCCTCTACGCTGTATTTTGCCGCGATTTACCGTTATTTGTGGCCGTATTCAGCGGAGAACCTATTCCTCAGATTCTTTGCCCGTGAAAATTCTGCTGATATAGCGTAGATGACTCGTATTTTACGTCGCGAGTTCAGAAAAAATAAAGCGGCGAAGGCCGGCTGACGCTGGGCGGCCATCTTTGTGTACTCATTGATATGCATTTTTCTACGCGCTGATTGGTTCATGTCATAAAACCTGTGCTCTGATTGGTTGACTGTAAGATTTCACGTGATCAACATGCGGCGGGAGTTTTTTATTTGGCAGGAGTTTCCCACGCAGTTTGGGCTTATCTGAACGAAATAGATCGCGTATTTAAACCAATATGGTGACGCTAAGATCGACGAAAAGGTTGGATTGTACTTTGATTAAAATTTTGCAAAATAAAGTTGCGATATCGTTAGTGTCTTTATGTGTCTTGCTCAAAATCCTATTCGCCCCCTCCCCTCCTTCGGGACGTCAATATCGCTAGTTCGGACAGTCGTATAGTTCGGAGAGTCGTATAATTTGCGCTGACAAATGGGCTATACAGATATGCGGAATCTACTGTAGTAAGCAAACCAGCGGCGCTGTATAAAATAAACTGAAGCCCACAGCGCGAGATGGCAGCGTTTCGGTGCGTTCCGACTGCCTGGTGCTACTTGAGGTCAGTATTTTCGGGGGGTTTCGACACTTTCCGTGATTAAACTTCGGGGACGAATCATGTGAGAAAATGTCAAATTCGTGCATTTCCGTCAACCCTCGCTAATCTCCGCGGTCACGATCTCGGGGTCGGCAAAAGTCGGGAAAACAATTCCCGGATGTTTCTCTAGCGTAAATAAGTATGTCGCAAGCTGCGATTTCTTCAGAGCTCGAACTCGGGGCATGGGCGCGATGACAGAAGGAACGAAACGGTGGCCACTTCATTAGCCCGTGGTCCTTGAAGCCCAGATGGCAGCGATGAAGTTGCGAACTACTCGGATAGATATTGAGCACCGCCTTGTGTGGAAAAGGCGGAACATTTCTCCTGTGCCGACACAGTGGGGAGGGGGGCACCCACGTGAAAAACTAACATCACCGGGCCGTCTCTGGAGTCTCTCCAAATGTCCGAAGTCGGAGTCCGATGTTTGAAACCGATAGTAATGTTTCAGATTTATACAAAAACTACACAGAGGCCAAGGTTTGCGTAAAGGCGTTTTATTTTGAATTTTACATTTTTTCGTCGTTTTTTGTCATGTTTTCTGTGGACCGTGGCTGTGTCACAGGTCGTGCGATCTTATTTATTATTAATCATAATACGCATCAGAACACGTATTTCTTGCAAGGATAAATACCCTTGTCCTCCTTATCAGGCAGGCTGTTGAATTTGTTGTTAATTTTGATACACATACTGAAATGATCAAACGAATATTTGATTTGATTGATATTGAATAAATATACTTTTGCTGTTGCAATTTTCGCTATTGATTTAATATTTTTCACACACATGCATGGTATTGCTCTTAAAAACTTTGTAGTGATAATCAAAGATAGAGTGAGAGAATAAAGAATTACAGCAATGTTGCAAAGCTATAGATGTAATGTAAGTAAGTAGGCATTATTAAGTTGAGAAGGTTGTAGTATGGAGGCATGTGTATTTGCAGAAAATATTTTCAAATTGCAGAAAAAATTTTTGACATTCTGCAATATTGCAGAACACTGAAAAAAAGTATTTCTACCACTGGATAGGTGTAAGGTGCCTTTCCCAAGGGCACAACATTAATATTGGGGCCTATACTAGGGATTCGAACCCAGAACCTTTAGATTCTAAGTCAACAAACCACAAGACCACCTTGCCATCTTTATGTTTCATTCACTTGCAGGAGAAGAAGGGAGGTGTGATGAACATCCGTTCCTCCCAGCTGAATCTCGTGGATCTGGCCGGCAGTGAGAGACAGAAGGACACACATTCAGCAGGAGTCCGACTCAAGGTGGGTGGAGAAGGACGCTAAATCTAATTCGGTTGTTTATTCGTTCAGACCCTTGAAGTTGGTCAAGTAACTAGGAACTGAACATTTTTTTCCCTAGGCCTTGTCCTGATTAAATTGTGCCCCTAGTAGCTTGATAGACTAGGCATTTAGGGAAATATATTTTAGGTTTTAGATGCATACATTTTTTTAGTATACTGAAAGGGAAACTTTTGAATGTGACAGCTTTGTTTTGAAAGTGTATCACTTGTGTGTTTTTCTCTCTTTGATTTTCATGTAGAATTTCTTCTTTTAAAACTTACAGGAAGCAGGTAGTATCAACAAGTCTCTCAGTGCTCTGGGGAACGTCATCATGGCCTTGGTGGACATCGCCCACGGGAAGACACGCCACGTGCCGTACAGGGACTCCAAACTCTCCTTCCTTCTGAGGGTAGGTAATAGGGATGAGTACATAAACCCAGGTTCAGGTCCGGATTCGAATCCAGAGGTTTAGGTTCAGGCCCGGACCTAATAAGTCCAAACCTGAACCCATGGCATATTTGAAGAATGTTATAAGGGCATAACGCAAGCAAAATGGCTAAATTAAGTTGAAGACTCTTTAACAAAGACTATTATCAAAGACACGGCATAACTGCAGATTGTAATAAACTCAAACTTGTCTGGTTTATTCACTGTTTAGTTCTGACACAACAGTGCAAGTCATCCCTGAAAGTGATTATAAGTTTCTTTAACTCAAATTCAGGTTCCTAGTGGGTAGTGTACTCCCTTGTCAGCTGCCGCACAAATTCCTCTTTTACTTGTTTGCATAGATGTACATGTAACATCTACAAACATATATAATTCCACCAGCGTACATAACTCGGACACTCTGAAAAGACACTTCCAAACAGATCTCCAACCTAACATCCCCCATATCTAAACTGAGCATACCTGGGGGATGCTGCATTAGAGATCTCTCAAAGACTCAAACCCACTGTTTTTCATGGTGGCAGATTTATGTAATTTGGCAGATTCATGTTAATGGTGGTTACATGTTTCATGAAATATTTCTAAATCTTATTTCTCAAAATTCTAGTTGCAAAAATAACAAAAATCCTTGGTCAGCTCTAACTTAAAAGTGTACATCACGTTGCATAAATTATGCAAATGACTTGTTGTAACTGTGTGACTCTTTAATTCCTCTGTGTTTTTTTTTTGCTTACAGGATTCTCTCGGAGGCAATGCAAAGACCTATATCATCGCAAATGTTCACCCGGGCTCCAAGTAAGTCTAGATAAAATCATGGTTATATGTTTCACCACAATCGACGGTATTTGTTGGTTGATGAGGTTTTTTGGATATTCATAAAGTTATGGCAGAAGTTTGGTTGTAAAGACCTTGACAGAAGACCTTGACAGAAGGAACAAGTTCTTGATTTTGGCATTGATACGAGATATAGATTCATAAAAGTCTGATATACATGTACGATACATTTGCAGAAATATCTGTGACTGTTATTATCTCAGTGTTAAACAGGAGATAGTATTAGTATGTTACCTTTCTCTCTCTCTCTCTCTCTCTCTCTCTCTCTCTCTCTCTCTATATATATATATATATATATATATATATGTAGTACAGTAGTTATGCAACGGAGGCATATTCACAGTGTCATGAAGTCGCGGTGGAGAGGTCACTGCAAAAATATCACAACTGTCAAAGTTTCATGATTAACAGTAATCACTTGCAGTATTTCAAACTGTCAAGTAAGTGATTTTATGGTAATGTTTGGAGCACACTCCTCTAACTTTCAAACTTTCCTGATCTTGATTTTTCAATGATCCCTTGTTTGAACTTGAAGTTATTTTCTTGAGTTTTGCCCGGCTTTACTCTTGCGTGGAGAGGAAAATGGCGACGGGCTTCCAAGGTCTAGCACGGCGAATATCGGACTGTGATCGATGATCTTGTTGGCAGCCGTCTTACATGCCTCCGCTCTGGCCCTGTCTCTATCCTGTGTTGTATACACACTCCCGGTGTCGTAGTTCAAAGACAACTGCTGAGCATGCAGAACATTTATCATGTCGGAGGTGAAGATGAAGTAGTCAATTGTTTCTGATCCGTAAGACGCAGCAACGGCCAGCCCGGGGGAATCGTCAATATTCTTGTGCGCCTTGTCAATACTGAAGTTAAAATCGCCACCGATAATGCATGCCGTCTGCCCATTCTTGCTGTCCGTGAGGGTCTGAACAAAGCTGAGAAGGTCTCGGAATATCAGCTGCTTTTCTGCGTCAATACATTTGTGTGGTCCGTGCCAGGATATGGCTATGAAGTCGGATACATTTGCCGTCCTCTCTAGTGCGACGTTGCTACTTGCTGTGTGCTGTTCAGGTTCAGGTTTAAGCGTGAACTTGCAGATACATGTTCGACCACGGTGTTGGATTAGATTCGGGTACTTGTCTCCAATCAGCTTGTACGAGTCTAAGCGTTCCACTTCAAATAGCTCGCTATTCCAGAGAATCCCCGCTTCATTGGCGACTCCTGTGTAGCAGAACTTGTTCTCCAATTGAAGCTGTTTTGTGGCATCTGCCCACGGACACTCTTGTACAAAGACAATAGATACGTGTGTCTGCCCCTGAAGTTGACTGAGAAGAAGCTTACGTAAATTTGCATTCCCGGCGCCTTTCGTGTCCCCCTTGAAGTTGACGGAAGCGATGCCGTATCTGTAGGGATGGCGCCCGTGCTCTGTGACGGATGTTTGCATTAAAGCCTCGTTCAGTTCTCGTACAATGTCCTCGCTTGCATTCTTCTTGTTGCCTTTTGCCGCTTTTGGGACGATAACTTTAGGCAAGACATGTTCTGTCTGGTACACTGGATTTGGTTGTAGAGCCATGGTGGCTAAAGTGATTAAGTTTCAATAGGTCTTCTTGATTGATATTATATGTGATTTGGTTTCACGGAGAAGTTCCTCATCTGTGAAACACAAAAGCAGAAGAGGAAGATGATGTTGATTTATAGAATATTTGCATTTATTGGTAACACCAGTCAACCTCATTCCTTTCTGCCACTTGCTTGTCTATGCATGCATGTAATTACAATAGGTAATAAGTCTACAGTGACTGTGTTACATGTATCAACAGTTGTCACAAGGTATTAGCTTTTTGGTTAGTTGTAATTATGTAAGAGGTATCTATAATCGGTAGGCAAAAACAAATGAGTTATGTTATTATATTTAATGTAAGACGGATTCAAATACCTTTAAAGACGATAGACAAATGTACGTATACATACCTGCTTGAACGTCTTCCTATTGCCTCCAGGTGCAGACCTTCCAGATTACTATAATTAGTGCTTACAGCACTGGTTGTGATCTGTGAACACCTTATGATTACTCACCTTTCTGAGAGTCATGCTAAAGCACTGACAAGTTGTAACTTGCCTTGGGAAATGACAGGACTGGCACATACTTTCCGCCAATAACTGCGTCACCTTATGTAAATAACACCTATTGTGTTTTGCGTCACCTGGTGTCAGGTTACAAGCACTTAAACAATGGCTCAGGAGTAAATAGAACAAGGTTCGTACCAGTCATGTGGGCAGCTGTTTGACAAACAGAACTTCCTAGTAATGAAGAGAACTGGCTTCTGTTATCGGAAGCATGTTTACCCAGTTTGATTCCTGATTGCCCCATGCCATTAAAATTGCACAAGCAAGCACAATTAGAGCTGTACAAGTGTCACAGGTCGATCTGAGTCGCTGACTGCCCAGTGCCTGTATGTTACATGTAATTAGATATCGTGGCCAAACATTGGCCCTGCTAATATAATAAGTCCTAATATACATGAGTCTCATGTCACAATTGCACTCTGACCCATGACATTGTTGTGACCTTTCCCAGTTTTTGCCTCAGGCTAACATTTGAATTGACAACTAAAGTAAACACAAAAGAGTACTAGTATACATTGCGCATGCAATGCCATACAGAGAAAATGTTTTTGTGTTGGAATACAATTAAGGAAGCAATTCCATCTAATTACTGCGGCCCCATGGCCAAAAAAAATTAAATAAAGGCCACCTCCGTGTCCTCTTAGGTTCATGTGTTGGCTCTAATGTTGGAATGTTTTTTTTTTTAGAATTGAGTTTGAATAAAGAACTCTCTGAAGGCTTATTCATTTCTTCTTTGGTATAGATTCTTTCACAAAAAGTCTACTTCTTATAACTTCTACCCAATCCAACCTTGAATTTCCTTTGTAGAGATTGCAATAGGAAAATCATTGCCTTGTCTAATGATATTGCTTTTAGAAATACTCTCATTAATGTAGGCCTCATAGCTATCAATGTGTTGTATGTTTAAACCAGGTTAGTATGCCTTTGCATAAGTTCATACAAGTAGATGAATCTGAACCAATGAATCTAAGTATAAGAAGACTAACTTTCTTGTGGTCCAAGTTTGTGCTGTCAGACACAGCTACAATGTTAGAAGCTAAGATGTCTGCACCAAAGGTTTTGGTTTGATTATGTTAAGAATTTGTGCGAATAATAATCTTTGAGTCTGATTGCATCATAGCTGTTGGTGTTAAGTTTAGGTAATTGTTTTTCCAGGTGTTTTGGAGAAACCTTGTCGACCCTGAACTTTGCTCGTCGGGCGAAGATGATCAAGAACAAGGCAGTTGTAAACGAGGACCTCCACGGCAATGTCTCCCAGCTACAGGCTGAGATCAAGAAGCTGAAAGAAGAACTGGCAGACTGCAAGGCAGGGGGTGTACCACAATCTGGGGCATCAGGTAAAATGTTTCATTCTTGTTTGTCTGTTTGTTTCACATGATTTGTAAAGCACCTTTAGGCATAGCATATCAGTTTTGTACTGTAGGTACAAGCTGATAACAAGCTATGTAAGACTGGACTGTAACAGTGTAAGGTTTGATCCACTCACACCGGTATGGACCCCTAATCTTTACAGTAAGTGCAGGGGGATCTTTAACATGCTCAAGTTGAGCATGTTAAAGATCCCCCTGCACTTACTACATAGTCAAGGTGTTCTCTTTTCAAACACGGGGCCTATGGCTTTACGTCCCTTCTGCAAAAAAAGTAATACTTTTGAATGTATGAAGCCAAAAGTATCTAGTACTTATTTCTGTGCCCTGTTATTGACAAATTCCTCCACAGATTTTTCATGTCTCCATTATTTATTTCGTAGCAGAGGGAAACGGCAGTGCTGTAGACGGCAAGTACAGGAAATGGTTCTGTGATGCAATGTTCCTTAGGACCAAGGCCGGAGAAGAACAGAAGGTAATGCAGATTATTGAGTTTAGTGACATCACTGTATGAAACATAGCTGTTACATTGTGTGGTCTTTTTACCTTGCCAAGAAGGTTATGTTTTCGGGGCTGTTATTGGTTGGTTGGGTTGTGGATGGATCTTTTTGATATTTGGTATGTTGGTAGGGGTTGGAAAAACTTAGGTCAAGTTCAAAAGTGGGCCTCGACTGGCTTTCTACCATACTTCAGTCGAATTTCTGTTTTTGATATCTCATGTTCTGGACATGCTGTTATCATGACTTTTGAGTGGTAGATTAAAGCTCTTGGGACAAAGAGTTTACTAAGTTATGTAGGTTTTGAACCCCTTGCACCCAGTTCTGTAGGGGTGTTTTTGTTCAAATCTTTGACAGGGTGAATTAAGAAGAGGTTGACTGATCATTCTTATTTTTTGTATGTTTTTAATACCATCAGACAATGCTTGAATGTATTTTGCAGGCAAAGGAAGACAAGATCCATCAACTTGAAGATCTCTGTAAGAAGAAGGAGAAGTTTGTCCAGTCCAGTAAGATGATCATCAAGCTGCGAGAAAGCCACATCAGTCGTCTGGAGAAGAGCGGGGCAGGAACGCTGGGAGAAACTGAGAAGGACCAAACCATTGTGGACCTTCGCCAGGAGGTGGGCACCTTTTTCTGTACCAAGTTTGTCTTTTTTGGCAATGCCTAAGGGGTGGATCCTTTTGCCTGTCTAAAGCACTGGGCATGTTTTTCTGTACCATTCATGTCTTTAGAAGCTAGCAACACACTTTGGCAATGTCATAGGAGTGGATCCCTTTGCATGTCTAAAGCACTGGTTACAGGGCTGCAAGCTGACCTTTGTACAGACATGCTGCTACATTAGAAAGTATGAAAAATAGCTTTTTTAGAGTATAAGGAAGAAAAGGGGGGGATCTTAACCCACTTTCAAACCAAATGCCTGTGAAATATCATGTCTTTTTGAATTAGACAAAAATACTGTAAGATTCTGACATCCTTATATCTGACAGAATTTTTTTTTTTTGTAAGAGTTACTAGAATAACTTCCATTTTTTTTGTTAACTACAATTTCCGTCTTCTCAGATCGGAAGTTATCTGACAGCATGTTATCTGACAGAAATCTTTTTTTTAAAGAGTTTCTAGAATAACTTCCTTTTTTTTTTTAACTCCAATTTCCGTCTTCTCAGATCGGAAGTTATCTGACAGCATGTTATCTGACAGAAATCTTTTTTTTAAAAGAGTTTCTGTAATAACTTCCATTTTTTTGTTAACTCCAATTTCCGTCTTCTCAGATCGAGCTTCTGAAGGACCAGGTGTCCCACCACCCGGAGGTGACGCGCCTCGCCATGGAGAACCACGGGCTGCGGAAGAAGCTGAAGGAGATGCGCACCCCGGAGTACCTGAGCAACAAGGCCTACAGCGCACAGCAGGTCATGGAGCTGGAGAACAGCTTCAAGGAGCTCATGGCAAAGGAGGACGGTTAGTATCATGGAAGCTTTTTAAATGTTGCTTTGTATTAATATGTAAGGGGTTTTACCCCTCCAGAAGTCTTTGAAAAACGCCACCAGGCGACATGTATTTCTGGTAAAATAAATAAACTGAAACTGAAACTGAAGCTCATCTTTGTTGGTAGTAGTCATAATACAATGCTAAACTTTCTTCCAGGTGTAAATGGTGTAATAGGTTACTTGGAGAATTGGACGACTGGTGTTGTAGTTGAGAGCCAGGATGACTCATGGCTACACCCGCACAGTAATTTCAGGTCGTTAGGGGTTCCAATTTGGAGCTTGTTTCAATGATGTTCAGACAATGGTATCAGGCTTTTGTAATCTCATATAGTGTTGTAGTGAAGAAGCTCATAATGTAAAGAAGGGTTGCTAGTTAAGCTTTATCATGTTATCTATCTCAGGTATGCTGAACCCTGTGTTTGATTTTTGTTGTCAGTCCATTCTACATGTCAATTGAATCCTTTGGAAGTAGTAAGGTACAGGAGTGCTGGAATCATATTTTTCAGGAGGCGCCCCAGCTGTGGACCGTAGGGCCAGCCTGACTGCTGCGGGCACACCGCTCGCTGCAGAGACAGTTGCCACGGCAACCATGGAGAAACTGAAGTCGAAGGTGCAAAAACTGCAGGAGGAGTTGGATGTGGTAAGGGTCTACTACTGGTGCCTTCTCCATGGTTTGCAATGGTCGATAGGTTTTATTTCATCTTTCAAAACATAAGTTTCCAGTTAATGAAAGGTTTTAATGTCTATTTTGAGACTAAAATGTGCAAAATGTACAAGGCTACCATGCCACACCGTTCCACTGTGGAGGTCTAGGGACTGTGGAAAATAAACAGGCCAAGTCATATACTTAACAAGTAGGAACAATAGAATACATTTGCTTCATTTTTTTATAGCAAAGTTCTTTTATTCACAACCAAGTATTTTCACCAGCCGACGTTTCGATGTATGTCATCTTCATAAGGCCAATACTTTCATTTTTCAATAACTTATTTTTTTTGTAGACGAAGGAGAACCTGCAGCAGATGGAAGCGTCCTGGGAGAAGAAGCAGCTTGAGTTAGAGTCTGAGCTGGCCTCGTACAAGACCTCCACTCAAGAGCTGGAGAAGGTTCTGGAGGCGTGTCAGGTCCGCAACCGGATCAACAGGACCACCATGAACGACATCCACATGGAAACAATCAAGGTCAGTAAGGATTAGGGATGTGCACCCCAAAACAATTTTCAAGTACAGGAATAGTTACAGTGATTTCAGAACAGGGCCGGACCTAGACTTAAATAAGTTTGGTTGATAATCTGTAAGTTATTATGTAGTCAACTGTCTTTTTTTAGTGGTAGATTGTCATCGTTTTACATATTCTCATCTCAACAAAAGGTATGTACATGTATAAGTTTTCTCAATTTTCAAGTGCAAAATTTTCAAAGTTGTAATCTTTGACACAGGATTTAGGTAGATTATCTTTAGTGTAGAAAAAATTGTGTCCACTAGTGTTTTATATGTTTTAGTTTGTTCAGGTACGGGTACAGGTAAACTTGATGTTCAGGTCCTGTGCGACTCTCAAAGAAAGTCACAACGTGCAGTCTGTTTGAGCACTAAAAAATGTAGCATCTAAATTGTTCCAGTATCTCTCAGTGTGTATACACAGTGACTGCTTGTATACTCATGTTTTTATTTGTTCACTGTCCTGTCCACCCCTCAGAACCTGACTCCCAGTAAGAGGGCCCTGTACCACCTCAGGACCAGGGTGGTCCCACAGCCCATACCATTTGACCTGGAGGGGGAGGCAGGTGAGGAGAGAGGCGAGGACATTGACGATGTTCTCCCTCCCCCGGAAATGATCCAGCAGTGTGCCGAGGCCTTACACGACGAGATCAGGCAACTGCAGGTGCGAATATCACCATTTTGTTGTTGTTGTGATGGTCCCAGGGAGCGAACATAATACTCAAGGTGACAGGAAAAATGGATGCTGAGGGCAGGGTGGGTTAACTATGTTAAAATGGACTGGAATGTTTTAGTGTGACTTGTCTCTGGAGGTGGTTGGATGGGCTAGGTGGTTGCCTGACTAGGGTTGACTGTATACTATAGTATTGTGTGCAGTTTGTAAGAATTCCCAGAATTTTACAGGCATTTTCTTGGCTGTTTGAGCATGAATAATTTTTGTTTTGAAGTAATCCTTTGAGGAAACCATCCTTAAAACTGGGGATGAATCTCTCGGGATACGGTCCTAGAAAGAAAAACAAATCCTATTTCCTTTAGTAACTCTTTTTTTACAACCCGGTTAAGTTTTTTTTTATTGTACACCATGTATCTAGGATTGCCAGTAGAAGCTTTCGTCATTTTTGATAAACTTTGTTTTTGTTCAGGATGTCAACAACAGCCTGACCCGTGATCTCGAGGCACGAGAGACAGAGTTGTTAAAATTGAAGCAATGCAGTGCCAAGTATGAACACCAGGTGGAGCAGTTGAACCAGGTTTGTATGAAATTACATCACTAACTTAACCACATTTGGTGTCAAAGGAAAAAAAACCCAGATGGCTCAAAAGGAGTTTGTATCACACAGTAGACCGATCCCATAGCCCCTCAGACATCCATCAAGACGTACAAATCCAACATAAACACATACAAAATTGAAAATGTTTTAAATGGCCATGTAGCACCACTCTCATTGATCAAACTGCTAATTGCCATGCTATCATTGGTTGCTCTGATAATTGTGATGAACAGTCAGGATTGGTCAATTCTTTTTTTTCGTTAATGAAGATTTCTATCTACTTATTTGCTTGGTAAACAACACAAATTTTATCTTTCAGCGTGTGTCAACCAAGGAGACCAAACTGTCTGAACTGACCACTGAAAGGGCGAAACTCCAAGGGCAGATCAAGGAGCTGACAGACAATAACTCAGGTAGGTGTCACTGAAAAAACAAGAGGTAACAATGCTACCATCTCTCGTGCCCAATGTCTTCTACTTTGTGTATTGTCAAAAATTCAGCTCTCATGACAAATGAAGAACCACTATAGAAAGTATGACCCAAGTCATGTCTGTCTAATGAAGTAGATATGTGTCCAGGATGCAGGGATAGAAGAGAAGAAACATAGAAAATTCCTAACAACAAATCTTATGGATCCGGCTGATGAATTTTTTTGTACCATGTTTGTTTTGCAAACAAATTTGCAGACAACATTGGGTAGCGCTACATTATGGCTTCAAGTTGATAAACAAGATGTTTGAATGTGATTTGAATGTGGCAAACAGTGTGCAACAGTTGACTTAAATGTGTTTTCCCTAAACACTTCTTGGTCCAGTCCTAAACGATGAGGTGTCAGACCTCCGTGTGGTGCTGTCATCAGCTGACCGGGAACTGAGCGACGCCAAGCAGAAAAGGGAGGAACTGCAGGCCAAACACAACTCCCAGCTGGCAGAGTTAGAAGCTAAGGTAACCTTCATTCAGATTTTGAAGATGATAAGGGATGGAACGTAAAGCTGGAGGTCTGTGTTTGTGGGGACCCACACCTTGAGCCTGTGTTAAGGAACCAACAGCACTTATCAAAAAGAGAAGGGGTCCATCCTGGTGTGAGTGGAAAAAACTCTACAGTCTTGTCTCCAGGTTGACAGCTTGAAAAGTTGATGAAAGGGAAATTGATATTGATACAGTTTGCTCACTGAAGTGCTATTCTTCCACTAGTCATGACAGAGAAGAAGGATGCTATGTACAGTATCTACAGGTTCATTGTACCGGGGAAATCCCCCCAGCTCTTTTTGACAAGCGCAATGAACAGTGGTCCATGGCTTTTAAACTCTCGTCCTAAGGACTGCAACCCTTTCAGTTAGCGTGCATGTCAGATGAGCGACAATATGGGGGATACCTGTTATGTTAGTCCTTGCACAATTGTCGTAAATCTGACTGAATAAATGTCCAAAACTTTTAATCTTGAGCTATTTTTTCCTAACTTCTAGATTGTTGGCCTGAGCGGAGAGCTGTCAACAACCCGACAGGACATGGACCACGTGGAGGAGGAGAAGATGCAGCTGCAGGACATGCTGGACAGCCGGGAGCAGGAGCTGCAGTTCCTCAAGCATCAGCAGCAGGAGAAGGAGGCGCTGCTGCACCACCAGAAGAGCCTCAGCACTCAGCTGGAAAAGGATAAACAGGTATTACTAAGTTGATGAAGATTAGACATGTAGGTAATAAGACATGCTAAAAAAACAATTGCAACTGGATAAAATTTGACTGTTTCAAAATTCTATCCAGTGCTTGAGCAGCTGTTTTATTGCAATAAACAGGTAAACCTTTTTTAATAACATTTTCCCTGTGAAAATGGAGGTATTGTAATCAGTTGGTGTGTTTATCTTCATTTTTCTTGGTGTGTGTCTGCTGTTGTGTGAATATTGCAGAGAGTCAGCATGTATGGCGGAAGTGGCGTAATAGGATACTTGGAGAATTGGGAAGTATGGTTTGGCCCGGGTCCAATGGTGTTGTAGTTGTCATCAGGTCATTAGAGGCACCCACTTAGAGCTTGTTTCACTTGTATTTTTGGCAACGTCACATGGTCAGAGGCATTTTCGGCTTTGGTATTTTTTGAATTCACAACTTTGTTGCTTTATTTCAGGCTTTCACAGAACAGCTAGATGACCAGAGAGCTGAGAACAAATCCAATCATCAATTTCTTTTTCTCTCCTATTTTTTGGCAATGCCCCAGAGGCCAGATACATTCGACGGTAGTTTGGGACTTCACGAATTTGTTAGTTTTATTTCAGTCTCTCAAAACAGTTAGAGGATGTGAAAGCTGAGAAGAGTGCCAGTCCTCGATTTCCTTTACTCGCCCCCAGATGCAGATAGATTTGTAGCATCAGAATTTGTTAACTTAACAAATTTTCTGCTTTCTTTCAGTCCCTCACAGAACAGCTAGAGAACCAGAAAGCTGAGAACAAGACCCTCCAAGCCAGGCTGGTGCAGGAGATGACAGAACAGGAGGAGCTGACCAGGGTGAACCAGGACCTGGCCACACTGAAGAACCAGCATGAGGGGCTGGTCACACAGTACCAGGAGAAGGTGTCCGAACTGTGCGACGTCGGGAAAGAGCTGGAGCAGGCCAGGGGAAGCGTACAGACACTTCAGAAGCGGCAAGCTGAGGACAAGGTAAGGTTCAAGGTTATTTCAGAAGCGGCAAGCTGAGGACAAGGGAAGGTTCAATGTGAAAGTGGTGTCTGTATACAATACAGAAATCCTCTGAATTTACAGTGACAGTTGTTAAAGTGGTGTTGAATGGCCAAGTAGCTAGGCACACAAAATCGGGTTACTGGTTTGATTCCTAGACATTGTGTCCCTCAGAATGGCACGTAACATGACTTTCCTTACTCCACCCAGGTGTAAAAATGGGTACCTGACCTTGGTTAGGCTCCGCCTTCCAATACTGTGCCCTAGACACAGTGGATAACAACCCCTACGGCCTCGAAAGGGGACTATAGCATGTGTGTTGTTCATCATCTTTGCCCCTTGTCCGCCCCCTCCCCAGGAAGCCCTCTCCAGCCTGATGTCCACAGTACAGGACCTGAGGCAGCAGGTACACGACAAGACCAGCCAGCTGGTCACGGTGGAGTCGGAACTGGCCGAGAGCCGACAGGCCATCACGACGGCGGAGTCTGTCCGCGAGGAACAGCTGCAGACCATCGCGACGCTGCAGGAGGAAACAACCGAGTTGCAGCTGAAAGTGGAGAGGGAGAAGAGCTCTCAGGAGTGTGAGGTAGGATTCTGGATAGATGCTGGGCAACACCCCTTAGTTGGGGTCACACGCCCATGAAGTGATAATTCACAGTTATTGCCGGTTCCTCAGGTGTTGTGAGCTCCTCCCTGAATTTAGCCAGGTCTGGAATTTGGTCATTGTATATGGTAGGGACTTCCAGTCCAGGACGGTTCTTGGGAAGTAAAAGTACCTAGGGACAGGGGATACTCCTCTGTCATATCCCAGTCACACAGCAGAAAAATCAATTGGCTGACGAGTCTGCAAGCTTTAAAATACATGTTCAGGCTATTTCAGCAGTACTGTGCCCAATGTTCTCTCAATCGTTGCAAGATTCTTGGGACCGGCCCCCGAGTCCTGTCCAATGTACATTTTGAAGCAAATCGTTAAAAAACATTATGCTTAATATTGAAATCCTACGACCTTCTGGCGATCGACAAAAAGGTTCACGCTGTGTGACAAGGGTTTAATATCTCAATAAAAGGGTCAGAGATACATTTTTTTTTTAAATACGGAAAGTTTGGTGTATGATACATACAAATCTTCTATTGTACTACATCCATTTGACATTTCTTATTGATTCGTAGAGTCGACATCTCCTGATGAACCCATCTGTAACAACAGGCTGTTTCTATCCCACAGATCAGCATGTTGCGTGAGGACCTGTCCTACACCACAGAGCAGTACTCCCAGCTGACGGAGGAACTGGACAAACAGAACCAGCAGCTGGCGGCCTCTCAGAGCCAGGCTGAAGAAGCCACCAGGAAAATGCTGGAGATACAGAATGTGGTATGTAGTGCTGTGTAGTACTAACTAAACTCATGTTCAGGTTCAGGTCCAGTGTTTAAGTCCTTGATTAGTGGCAAGCTATGTCAGGTTGATAGGACTGAGAAGGTGACGTGGAATACTCCAGTTTTTAGCTTTGTCAGATGTACAGGATTGACAAAAGATTGTTTATATGAAAACTGGCATTGCATGCACAATTAATAAACTTTATGTATGTTAAACTATCATAGATCCCGTGGAAATAACATGCTTTTTATCTTTTTTTTTTAAACAAAATGTTTCTGTATCTGTTTTTCTCCAGCTTACTGACAAAGAGAATGAGCTCCGAGATGCAAAGAGACAATTTGAAGAGAAGCTTCGTGAAGTGGAGCAACAGGCCATCATTGAGGTCTGTCTGTCTTTTATCACTTGTTATAGTGCTGTTCTTCATATCAAACATCTCGCCCAGGATTATTGTAAATGCAGAAATGTTTGTTGTGGTTTAATGGTTGCGGGTTTCGTGGTATCGCGAACTTACCACTGCAAAAAGCCGTTCTATTGTGTGACTGTAGCGCTACTGCTGTTTCAAACGCGACTTCTCAAAACCACTGCGAACACTCCACTTTCTCCCTACTGCAAAATGAAATCCCCGCAAATATTTTTACATTTACAGTACCAGATAGAATTTTCACCATGGAGTCGGAAGATCGGTCTGCTATGACATTTTGGGGAGAAACTATAGTGAAAGAAGACAACCCTTCCTCAACTTGCTCATAGTTGCCAGAAAATTGCCAGAAAATTGGATGCGTTCAAATCGTTAACATTAATGTCATGTTCCCAGATATCTCCAGAGTCCCCCGAGCGGACAGAGCTGAAGGCTCTCATGGACAGACAGAATGAGGAGCTGGACAAGCTACGCGCCGACAACGCCACGGTCATGGGACAAGTTGAGCAGTACGAGACAGCTCGTAAGCTGAAGAACGAAGAAATCAGTGCACTGAAGGTATGCAGTTTGCACCTATATGTGTGTTGGCTTGGGAAAATGGAAAGCACCGTTTGGTAGTGTGCGTAGTCCAGTGGTTAGCGATCTTGCCTCTGGAACTAGAAGCCCCGGATTCGATCCCGGCTGTGTCGCTCACCCGACATGAACGCTACCGAAAAGGGTCACAGTCCTTAGGACAGGACATTAAGCCTTGATCCACTGTTCATTGTGCTTGTAGAAAAGAGCTAAAGGAATTTCCCTGGTACAATGAACCTGTAAATACTGTACATAGCGTCTGTCTTCTCTGTCACGACCAGTGGAAGATTAGCTCATCTATTCATTGAGTTCATTTGAGCTTAACTGGTTCGAGATCACTTTCCTTTTACCAAGTCTTCAATAACACTTATGCCATACTGATGGTTATATTGAGAACATCCTCTGGGTTTCTCAAAACTAATGTAAGCATGTGAAAAGTTGGGCAAAAAAATCTGCCTTCGTTATGAAATCTAAGTGGCCAAAAAGGTTGAACAAATGACTGAACATACTGAACATGACATGCCGAGCAGTAGATTTTTAAGGTACAGAAAAAGAAAACACTGATTGCAACTGCTTTTCAAACATGCTGCACTCTTGTATACTACATGTATTTCTCCAGCACAATTTTAGATGATTTTTTAATTCTGACTACAAGTTACCGTCTACTAAAAGTCTTCTGTCATGATCTTGCCTTTGTAGTTCCCTCACAGCTCTTCATAATATTGTTTTCAGATTGAAAAAGAGAACCTGAAAGCGGAGAGAGACGTTCTGGCTACCACACTGCAGGGACTGGAGTATAAACTAGAGGCCAACAGGGAAGAAGCAGAGCAAAAGTGGGTCTGGTACTTCAGATTAGAAAGCATAAAACTATAAACTGAAAACTTTCAGACACCAGAGTAACAAATTTAGCAAAGCATTTGTGCTGGTGATTGTAATATATGCCAAAAACAGTTACTCAAGCAACTGGATCAAGTTTTGGAACAGACGTTTCAGACAGCATTCGCTATCTTTCGCCAGTGACTAATGAAAAGAATGAGGTTTTATACCAAAACTCTGAATTGAAATGTTAATGAGGTGAAGACAATTTAGTGTACATGTAATATAAAGTTGTTGTTTTTTCCTTTAGGGACGCATTTTACAAGTTTGAGTTGGACCACCTGAAAAGGAATATGGCCAGTCAGAAATCAGCACTGGAAGAGGCCATTAAGACAAAGGTAAGATTGCACAGTCACAAGCCTCCTACAAAATGATAACAGAATAATCACATTGTTTATATTCATATTAAACAGCTGTGATACATGTGATTACTGAATGTATTATGTACTTCCATTACAGGAGGAGTCTGTTCTGCTTACAATGCAGCTGCAGCAAGAGTGAGTACATGGTATTTCACTGTTCACTGTTAAGTTCACCTCAGAATATCTCAATTTGTATTTCTGTGATTATAATATGGATGGCTCTGCCAATTTAAAGGGTGTTAAGCAGCACAGCGAACTGTTTTTTTTTTTTACATTCGGGTTGTTTGCAAAGTTTTTCATTGCTAATAATGTCAATGTAATTCCCTCCAGCCTTGACGACTTAAAGGACAAACAGAACACGCAGGAGGAGAGCACTGCACTGATGAGACAAGAGCTAGAGAGGTGGGTGGAGACAATATATGGTGATATATTATGATGTAGTACACTGTATAAGAAAATTGGCAAAACCTATTTGTATCAAGTACAGTTTACAAGACAAGCTGAGCGCCCAGTGACTGATTTTATTGTAATCACAGCAATGTGTCATCACCTGTGGTGGAACACGTCGCCAAGCAGAAACACAAGATAGACTGGGACAGTGTGAAAGTGCTAGATCAGGACTCAAACTGGTTTTCTAGGGGTGTTTGGGAGGCGATCCAAATCCGCAGACAACGCAGTACCTTAAACAGGGACAGGGGGCATCACTATCTCAAGCCTGTATATGACTGTCTCCTGTCACGTGATAATCAAGTTCAACATCAAGTCACGTGACAGGAGAACTCCAAGACAAGACCTGACTGTAATACCGGGTTGACGAAGTCTTTAGAGACAGAGCGTTCGTCTCGAAAGCTCCCCAGAGCAATCCTTTTTTACGTTGTGTGTAATGATTAAATGTTTGTCAAAAGGATTTTATTGTAATTGACCATTTGTGTATGATCTCTGCTGTAGGGTTCAGATCCTGGAGGCCAAGCATTTTGACGAAAAGGAGTCCCTGAGATCTCACTTGGAAGAGACTATGGAGGAAAAGAGCAGGATCAGCAAGGTTGGTCGAGATAGTTAAGAAAATTAAAATCCTCCCACACCATTATTCATGTATAGGGTGGTGCCCATCTCCGTTCTATAGCCCTGGGCCACACTATGGTGCAATCACTGTAGCTGGGGACTAGTCCACTGGCAGCGGAGCGTGTTTAACTTCCAGAAGTAACTGTGTCAGAAGTATGTACCATTTTTATAAAGTCTTTGGTATGACTCAATGCGCCTCTTGTCCAGAGGCTATCCTACCTGGGGCTTGAACCCCAGTCCTTCTGGTCCAAGTAATTTGTACCAGGTGTGGTGAGAGACAGAAGCGCAGACCACTACACCACAGGCACACCTCAGTCGAGATAGATTCTGTTTATATATATCATACTTCAAGATTTTACCCTTTTCTTTTCAAAGTATTGTGAAGGACAACAATTACGGGATCATACATGTATCTCTGCCAGGATTGTTCCACACACAAATCCTTGATCATAAACCAATGTGGTATGAACTTGGAATCAGGGAGGCCATCTACCGGTGGATCTACAACTCTATCTTAACTGGAAGAACTCTCCACTACATACACATGTAGGACCCCACCCGCAGTTCCTATACATGTAGTATGGTGGTGTCTTATCATAGGAACAATCCCAAAATGATTTACGTATCAATGGCTTTTACACATAGCGTTTTAAGTATTGACTCATTCTGGCAGTTCATTCTAGTGACCCTGAAGATGGCAGAGTGATGGATGTCACTGGAAATGTCCTGAAGTGACCTCTGAAACAAATTCTTATCCAGTTACAGAGATTGAATTGTCTTAGATTTAGATTTTGGTTTACCTGGATGTCTAACCTCCATTAACGTAGGGTAGTGAACTGTGTACTTAACCTTGTTCTTTTCGACATATCTTTCTGTAGGAGTTGAAAAAGATTGAGGCGAAATGCGAGCAGTTGTCCATGGAGAACACCAAACTTGTGGGCCATCAGAACCCTCACCAGAAGATCCAACTCCACGTGGCCATCAAGAAGGAAAACAATGAACTGAAGGAGGTGAGTTTATTTATTTAGATAACATGACTTCTTAGAAGTAGGCTGCAGTAAGTAAATTTTATGAGGGATGCACATTTATTTTTGCTTCATTTCGAAAAGAAAAACCAAGAAACTTTGTTCACCTTCGTAGAGCCCGTCATGACAAGAAAATGATAAAAATGTCTTGTTTAATGCTCAAGACTTATTGGCTGTGATACCACTTTTTGTCGCTTCAATTCTTGTTCCTTTTTAAAAAAAATTTTCATGGTCTCTATTTTGACAATTTAGGCATATTGGTTCTCTTGTTCTGTTTGCTGACTTTGCTTTAGAGAATGAGACATCTTTTTGGCACTAAGTCTATACATCTTAAATCTAGGAAATCGGCAAGCTGCGAAAACAACTGTGGCAGAAGAACAACCAGCTGACCCAGCGGGAAGCGGACGCTGGCAGGACCCGCCACAAGTCTGCTGACGCCGGCAGCCACGGTCGCAACAAGGAGAACACCCACCTCGGCCCACAGAACGTCGTCGTATGACAGCCAGACCTCTGGTGCAACCTGTACAGTCCATGTCTGTAGCTATGTAACAAACAGACCCCACTGCCATGTTTTTTTCCTGGTGCAAGTCTCTTTTATTGTCAAGTGGCAGCTTGCCAGAGTGTGTGGCAAAAGTGGTGTAATAGGATACTGAGTGTCATCCTTGTTTGTTCCAGGGCTCCCATACTCTCACTTCATGGGAGCCCTGGAACTAATTTGGATGACACTCAGGCTAATAGGATGCTTGGAGAATCGGACGTCTGGTTTGGGTCTGGTCTAAGTTTGTACACAGGCAGTCAATCACCTGCAAACTGGCTAGTATTTTGACTTCCTCCAACTCAAGGAGTAACATATAATATGTATATATTGATTCTGTCTCTGTGGTCGCTCTATGTCTGTATGACAGCCAACAAATTAGACTCAGTCCTGTCTCCAAAGTCCCACTTGTGCCACAGAACAGGGTTACAGTGAATGAACATCTTGTAGTATGATAACCTACATGTATGAGTAGTGAGAAATGTCTGTAGGTCTAAAAGTATGTACATGTAGATGATGAAGATAGTGGTAACAGAGTCTAATATGTTGAACTATTGAGAAAAAGACTTTGTAACTTTTATATTACTATTTGGGTACACGTAGTGAGGGAAGAATTACTTTTAAATCAACCACAATTGGTTCAAGTGTATAAAATCTAGCCTTGGATCATTTCTCAAGTACTGAAGACAACCTCAATTGAAAACATCAGAATGATAACCTTTACATGTATGGAAACTGACATGTATGTAACATGTAGTCCTAATCATTAGAATCCTTAGAAACTGTTCTGTCCTTTCCCTCTATTCGTTATGTCTTGTTCTAATTTTTTGTTTTCATCTTATCAGTTATCACGTTTCACATATCAAACTTTCACTCAAAGCTCTCTCAGGAATTACCTTGTCTTAATGACTTGATTTGAAGATCAATTCTTTCAACTTTTTATTCTGTCTAGAAAAATGGTGCTAAATTAGTCTACAAAAATACTCCTTGTGAATAGGATAAAGTTTATGGCTTAGTTGGTTACTGTAGGCTTTGTATGCCATTTTGATTAGTTAGTGAAAGTTGTCTTTTAAGCAAAGAATAAGTGATATGACAACGAATGTCATTAACTTACTTTCAATTGTAATTGATTAGAGATGTTAGTGTTTAGATTTATTGGATGTTTGTGATGTCACAACTTTCGTGTATTTGAGAACATTGTGAGCAATAAATGATTTGTATTTCTATATTATATTCCTGTGTATTGTTTTTTTCGATGCTGTTGATGCTACGTTCCTGTGCTATGTATCTTTTGGATTCTTAAGTGCTTATGCCACCAATGGCACTAAAATACAACAGTTCTTGATTACAAACCTACCATATTCAATCAACATAGACATGTGTACAAAATATAAACAGGAACACAGTTGGTGAAAAACGTTCTTTTGAGTGCATAATCATCGTGATTATATACAATTGCAAGTCATCGTAATGTTTGCTTATGTTTTTCACAAGCCATGTAGCCAGGTTCTGAACTAGCAGTGCAGTGTTTCCTGTGATGCCACATACGGAAATTAACTTCATTATCTGGTGACAGGAAATAGAGCTGGAAGTATGATTTGTAAGGTTCGATGTTCACATGCTTGATGTAACATCAGAAGGGTGCTTTGTTCATTGAATTGAGCTTATTTTGTCACAAACAGGCTAAGGTATATGATGATCAAGCATAATATAACTTTCCAACTTGCCAAGATTTTAAAGGAATATACACTTTAAATTTCTAGACTCAATCAAAGTGCCAGACAGAAGATATCAGTCAAAAAAATTCTTTATTCAAAGCCAATAGACGGGTCCCATGCAGCCACTCCCTCATTGGTCACACTGCTAAATGTCATGCTATGATTGGTTGAACTAATTGTGATTGACAGAAGAGATTGGTCTACTGTTTTACAAGTTTCTCAAATCATTCTATATACAGTACAGATTCTACTACATAATCTAGTTTCCCCATTCAAGAGCCTTGACGAACTCTTCCTCTGTGAAGCTCAGCATTTTGGCAGCTTCAACATGCATCTGTTGGGAGGAAATGTACAGGAATTAGATGGCACAAATTGGTAGCTAAATTTAAAAGGTAGTCCCATAGCCTTTTTTTAAGGGCTTAAAGGCAGTGGATTGTTAGACCATTGTGTAAGACACGGTATTGCAAGGCGGAGCCCATCCCTCTCCTTCCACTACCTTTTACCTCCCCAATCGAAGTCAGGTACCTATTTTTACACCTGGCTTGTGTGAGGAGTCTAGCCAGGAATCGAACCTGTGACCTCTCGATCTTTTGTATGCTGGCCTAGCCAGTCGGCCATTCAACACCGACAAGAGATATGTGAAAAATAGCAATAATGCAAGGGAACTGTTAAAAAGGGACACAAAAGCTATTATTGCATGGACAATGACAAAATGTACCTTCTGCCGTTTGAGTATGTCGATGAGCTTGAGCTGTTTTTTGAAGCCTGCCATCAGCTCGTTTTTCTGTTTCTCCAGCCGTTTGTTCTCCTGCTGCAGCTGTTCCACTCTCCTCCGCTCCTGCTCTGTCACGTCCTGTGTGCAAGGAAAAGGACAAAAATGTTTGTCAAGGTGGAGAGAAATGTACTAGCATCGGAGAGTGGAGCTATGGCAAGTGTGCTCTTTGCTAGCTGTAAAGGAATGTCCTAGTAATCCGATTCCCCTATTGCTTTGAGCAAAAAATTGACTTTTATCTTCAGCAATTATCACAAGGTCTGCACTATTCCCATCATGCATCACTTAGGGGTCTGCATGGAGATATATAATTACTGGATTATAAATCAATTCTTTGTCATTCTGTGATGAAATGTTGCAAAATTTGGTTGATTTGTATTTAAAAAAAATGTAATGTTTTGGAAAATAACAACTGCTTTAGCAGCTGAGTACCCCTTTAATGTCTTTCAGACCTTACGATCATTTGGGAACATGTGTCATACCTTAGATGATGACTTTGCTTTCTGTAGCTGCAGTTTGTATTTCTCAGCCTCCTCCAGAGCCCTGTTCAGTCGCACCTCTGTGGCGCCGTGGTTTGTGTCTGCCTGCTTCTGTTGACGTTTCAGAGTCTCCAGTTCCTGGAAAAGTAGAACAGATACTAGTACAACATTATCCACACAAACAAGGCCTAAAGAAAAAATGTATTTCTGGTAACCCTAGCAAAAACCCAACCACGTAAGCAATGGAGGAACCAGATTGTAAGTGACACTGGATTAAACATACGGGTAGCGGAGGCTATGGCACGGGACAGGGCTTCCTGGAGGAACCTGGAGGAGAGCAAGGGGCCAGTTACTGGCCTGGGCACTTAGGCAGGTAGGCTAGCAAAAACCTGCTGACCCTAGCTTTTTGGGGGTGGTCAACCACCTCAAGGGACATAGTATTTTCGATCTGAGTGATGAAGTTCTCATTTCTGTTGCCAAAGAAAATCGTGGTGCTTGTACAATGTATATCTGTATAATTAAAACATGATATCGACTATACCAATGTCCTGATAAAGTTTCACATTGTTAAACTGCCTTTTGTTTGGTCACTTTGGCTGAAATCTGAAAATAAAAAAGAATCCCTACCTACCGACTGATTTGACCTTAACGGGAAACACAACATTAATTTTACTAGGCCTAAGCACTACACACTTACATATGGAGACATTTACAAGACCTTTAATTTGTTGCATAACATTGGATATTTTTAAAGTTGTCTCCCCATTCCCATCTTCACCCTGCCTGACCTTCCTGAGTGAAGCCAGCTGCTGCTCAAGACCGTCCGACTTTTTCTTGACGTCTTCAGACAGCTTCTTGAACTTCTCCATCTGTGACTGCTGGGTCTGTGTGGTCCTGGTCAGACGACCACGTTCCTCTTCAAGGTCTGCAATAAAACAACATTTTATAATAGAACAGCTAACAGCTAGTTATCGTGTTTTAATCAAGTATTATCGTTGAGATTTTTATAATGCAATCATGATGTCATGGTATGTCACCAAAGGCGATTGTGATGTGTAAGAATGTTTCTTTTATCAACCGTGTAAACAGCCTCATTTGTAAGTCTTGCTATTTCTGAATAAACCAGTCTACATACACATACACATACACACACACCTTGTGGCACCCAATGACAAAACTCCTAAAGAAGAGAAGTGCGATATCAACTTCAAACAACCTTTGACATAAAGTTACATGTTCAGAGCAATCGGATCAGATAGCAGAAGAGGACTGAGTAATTCAGTCCAAAATTCCAGTAAGTCAAATTTCTTTTTAGTTGCCATCCCTTTCATACTTTGAACTTTCTGCCTTCCATTTCCATACTCTGATGTATACATCTACATTGTAAATGACTGACACAAAGCATCTAGAATTTTACACCAAGTGGGTCTTCACCTTCACCGAGTTCCATCCTCAACTGGGCCTGTTAGTTAGTTAAAATCCTCCCACACCATTATTGATGTATAGGGCAGTGCCCATCTCCATTTCATAGCCCTGGGCCACACTTGTGGTGCAATCACTGTAGCAGGGGGCTATTCCACTGGCAGTGAAGTGTGTTTAACTTCCATACTGTTTCAGAAGTATGTACCATTTTTATAAAGTCTTTGGTATGACTCAATGCGCCTCTTGTCCAGAGGTGTCCTACCCGGGGCTTGAACCCCAGTCCTTCTGGTCCAAGTAATTTGAACCAGATGTGGTGAGAGGCAGAAGACGCAGACCACTACACCACAGGGACACCCCAAGTGGGCCTGTAGATCCAGAAAAAGTGTTGGATATCCTCACCTTTGATTCTGGTGACCAGTGTAGAGTTCTCGTCTCCCCTCTTGGTGCATTCATGTCCCAGTCTGTCCACTTCCTCCTGCATCACACGCAGCTTGGCTTTCAGGAACCTTATCTGGGCCTCTGAAACATGGCAAATATCTTGTCACTGTTTTTCAAAACTTCAAGACAGTAAAAGGTAGGCAAAGGTAGTCCATAGCCTTTTTGAGCCGCTGTGTCTAGGGCATGGTACTGGAAAGCAGAGCTGACCCCTTGGCCCTCTCCTTCCACTGCCTTTTACCTCACCAACCAAGACATAGTCAGGTACCAATTTCTACATCGTGTTAAGTGCCTTCCTGTCCCAAGAATGACTAGCAATCAAACCTGTAACCTCTCAATTTTGTGTCCGCTTGCCATGCCATTCAACACCATAAAACTGCAAGACAGTGTCCAGAAAAAACTCTGATCCAAATACACATACCAAAGGTGCAGAACGCAAGGCCTCTAGAACCTTACCTGCCCCCATCTCCTGTGCAGCTGAAGGTAGAACATCGTCCATGTCGTTCAGGGTTCTCCCTGACTCCACCTCACCCTCCAGTTTAGTGATGGTCTCTGTGAGGGAGAAGTCTGACACCTCATCAGGCACTGCTACATCCTCGGCTGCTAGCTCTGCTTTGGACCTGGGTCTGAAAATTACGGAGGGAGATGATTATGATCAATCTGGCCTCATGCTAAGATGGGAGATAATTCCTTTCAGTGTCACAGGCCAATCATAATTGAGCTCTATTCAGTCCTGACGCTTCCAGTGTCACAGGTCAATCATAACTCAGCTTACAGCAACAGAGCAGATTTAGGCTTTGGAATGGTTTTGAATTTGATTCTCACAAGATACTTTCCTTCCTAGCAAATCCATCACCAGACCATTAGGATACAGTATTAAAGGGATGTTAGAAAGGAAAAATCCAGCTAAGAACAAGACTGTGTTACCTGGAGGCTCTTGACTTGTTCCTCTGTTTGGTGTGGTTGGATGTTGGTCTGACTTTAGGTCTGACCACTTGCTCCTCTTGAGGCTCTATACTTGCATGCACAGGGTCTGGAGAGGCTTCTCTCCTAAAGAGAAATGGATAGTTGTACTGCATTCATGTCGGAGGCTTAGGCGACATCAATTCAATTTCTGGGTTAACGGATTTTTTTAAATTTTAGCACGAGGACATCATTAAAACAGAAGGCTAGGGTGAAAACTTGCACCTGACCCTGTTCACTCCCTGAAACTGTGTGCACCAAAGTACAAACTTTCCTCTGAGATTCTGTTTTTATGTTGATTTTCCAATTAATCAAGCTTTTTTAAAAATTCCGTTAACCAAGAAATTAAATTGGTGTGGCCTAATACCATGAATCTTGAAACTTATTCGGTGGTTTCCTTTTTGTGGTGACCTTTCATGACACAGCGAACTACAGAAATGTTTCAACCGCAAATTCAATAAGCTGCAAAAACCTCCTTTTTTCTTATTAGGTTATCACTGCACAATTAAACAGTAGTAAACGGAAGTAAATGGATTTACAGTATACCTGTAAAAACCCAAAGGGGCGAGTACGCCGCTCCTGGGATTAGAACCTGCGCCAATCCCGATCCGCACGGCTTGGGAAATCAACGCGCTAACCACTAGGCTAAAGGGTACGGACCAGTTAGACTGGTCAGTTAGTGGACGTTGATCCCCACTGTTACATACCCATAGTTTTCTAAGTCGTCGTCCAGGTCGATAGTGGAGACCCTGGACAGCAGACTGTTCTGTCCCCGCAGGACCTCCTCCGCCTCCTGGACCAACGTGGCCGTCCGCGCCTCCAGCTCCGCGTTCAGGCGAAGATACTCCTCTTCCTTACTCAGGAGGTCACTGGATGACTTCTGGGGAAGCATGGTTTGAGAGAGAAAATAAGATTTGACTAGAAATGTAAAATCTACAAGCAAATACATAATGTTTAATGTCCTCCTTAGCTGAAATGCTGTGTTCTGCCGGCCATGCCACTTTCAAAGGAAGTGGACATGATAAAGTAAAACATGACTGTGAACAAGATCAGTTGAAACAAGGTTTAAAATCAATTTTGTGACCTCCTTGGTTGAAAGAAAGTTTCATAAAAAGGGTCCGAATGACATAAACAAAAAACAAGCAGAAAACCAAAAAGTTATGGCAAATAAAGATTAAAATGTTGAAACATAACTTTGCCTGATACGTTACCTTAGCTGTCCCAGGTCTAGAGTTGTTGTCCTTGCTCGACGGCGGTCTCTTGTTCATGTTCGTTCTACTCCCTGCACGACTGGAACTCATCTGAAGCCAGCAAAAATATATAAATGTGTCAAAAAATGTTAGCCATTCCCTTGGAAACAAGCAACATGCCCCCCCCCCCCCCCCAACACACATACAAACAGATCTATATAACTATAATGAAAGCTCATCTGTGTTGGTAGTAATCATAATACAATGCTAAACTTTCTTCCAACACTAAGGTATTCACGGATCGAATTTTCGACGACCACTGTCGCCTTCTTCAGGATCAATAATGACCAATCACTGCCGAACGTAAACTCGCGAGAGTTACGGACACGTGACTCTATTGACACATGTCACTGCGGATACGTGACGTCAGCAATTGGTCAAACGTGCCAGGAAGTTTATATCTACAGCTCCGCACCCTCCCCTCTGGTGGTTCCGGTACGTCGACGACACCCACACCAAACTCAAGAAAGCCCACGCACAGGAATTCATAGACCATCTCAACTCTCTGGACCCCGACATCAAATTCACATCGGAGAAAGAACAGGACAGAACCCTCCCCTTCCTCGACACTCTCACCACGATCCAAGACGACGGCTCATTACGTCTGAGCATCTACCGGAAACCCACTCACACAGACCAATACCTCAACTTCAGATCCAACCATCCTCTTGAACACAAACTTGGGGTCGTGAAGACGTTACTCCACAGAGCTGACACGATCATAACGGATCCACACGACAGAGAGACAGAGAAACAACACATCAAACAGGCACTGAAGGACTGCGGGTACCCTAAGTGGGCCATTGACAAGGCAACCGCACCAAAGCCCCCTCAACAGAACAACAGGAACCCGGGGACGAGAGAGAGGGACAAAGGACGCATCACCCTTCCGTACATCAAGACCGTCTCAGAACCCCTGCGCAGAATATTTGCTTCACACGGGATCTCCACCAGCTTCAAACCTACGAACACACTGCGACAGCTTCTCGTGGCGCCGAAGGACAAAACCCCAAGAGAAGAGAAGTGCGGTGTAGTGTACCACATTCCGTGTCAGGGAACCACTAGACAAGGGACTTGTGAAGAATTCTACATTGGTGAGACAGAACGCTCATTGAGAACTAGATTCCTTGAACACAAACGCCCCAGCTCGCATTCGTCTGAAGTCTCTCAACACATCCACATTGAATCTCCGGGCCATACCGTTTCGCTGGACAAAGTCAGAATTCTGGACACTGAACAGGACTACTTTATGAGAGGTATAAAGGAGGCCATATATATCAGGGCACTCCAGCCGTCACTCAACAGAGACAGTGGGCGTTATAAACTTCCTGGCACGTTTGACCAATTGCTGACGTCACGTATCCGCAGTGACATGTGTCAATAGAGTCACGTGTCCGTAACTCTCGCGAGTTTACGTTCGGCAGTGATTGGTCATTATTGATCCTGAAGAAGGCGACAGTGGTCGTCGAAAATTCGATCCGTGAATACCTTAGTGTTGGAAGAAAGTTTAGCATTGTATTAAGATCTATATAACTTTCACACGAAAATTCACATGAAATGATATGATAAAATCATCATTTCATGGAGTCGTGGAAAGAAAATACGTACATGTTACCTTTTACACGAAGGAAAAGTCGCCTGTATCTGGAAAAATGTTAAAATTGGGGGGAAAACACAAACAACTTTGAAGGTCCCGAAGAATCCCGCTCAGGTCAAAGGTTGTTCAAACATACCGAGTACGCAGGTCCGAATATTACATTTCGTTTGAGGATCAGAATAGTTTCATACTTATTTTGCAATTATTGTCCAAATCTACATAGACTGACCAATAAACAGTAAATATAATTAATGACAAAACATGACTTAGGATATCTAATCATTTGTAGTAGCTACGAGAACGTTTTCAAGTTTTAAAATATCAAACTCCTTACCTATCCTGTAAAAGTGGTATAGTCTGTCAAGCGGTTGCGAATGTTACATTTCCTCTGAGGGTAACATTGGGTACTTATATTTCTTAAGTATGGCTCGAATTTAGTTTAATAAGTTGATGAAGAATAAAAATAACTAATTATTAATATTTCAAATAGGATATTTAACCATTTTTGATACTGGATTAAAAGTTTTTGAAATCGCAACTCCTTACCTATCCATAAAAAGTGGTATAGTCTATCCAGGTATCACGTCGGGTGCGGTTTGTTATTGTTTCTTAGAATGACACACAAAGGTGGGCGACGGAGGCAGGTGAAACAGGTGAAACCAGAACGGCTACAGGTGCGCAGCTGCAGGTAACAGGTGTATAGCTCTTCTCTACGGTTCCACAGCTCGTAATGAGGATGCACACGGCTTACGGGACAACAGATCGTTGAGGTACAACGTTTAAATCATACAACTATCAAAGACTTATGAGTTGCTGAAAATTTGTTTTGTACAGATTATGCTACTCCGTCAACTATGTCGAGAAATATTAAGAAAATTATATCATTTCTTTTCATATCATATCTAACGTTATGTATAAAAGGCACGTAAATGTCTTGCGTCAATATAAACGCATGGTCGGCATGCCTGTGTATTTGTGCCATTTTTACGTAAAACCCGGAGATAAAAGAACCCCTCCTGTGTTAGATGCGATGTTTCTTATGAACATGAAAGGAGATTGCGGTTTTTTTTATACTTTCTTTGTTGAAAATATGATTTGCAATACCCACCTGTACATGTGTCTGTCCAATAGCAAGCAGATATGATGTGTATTGAAGCTACAGTTACATGAAATCAGTTGTGCCAGTTGTTTGTATGTATTTATATTTGCATGTTCAAAATCAGCTCGTCTTTGGGCAATATTTACATATGATCGAGGCTGTTGACAGGATGTTCCTGTCAATAAGAATCTTTCCTGTCAACAAGAATTTTTCAAGCTATTGACAGGATGTTCACTATTGACAGGATGTTCCTGTCATAGCAGGTTTTCAACCCTTTCAACTCTTATCAAAATCTCAAAATATATATAAAGAGTCATAGATTGTTGTATTAGGGTTAGTGTCTCTTTGACTGACAGTAGTTTTCGTCTCCAAGCAGATCTTGGGTATATTGTTATGTAGGTTTCTTGACATGGCATCTGTCTATGGCACAGGTGTGCGGTTGTTGTTGTTTTCATGATCAGTCACATCAAAGGTGATATAGTAAGACTTGACGTCATCTCACTTGCCTCTGCTTGCAGACCAATTCTTGTCAATCTATAAGTCTTAAGAACAAATCAAGGCTACCACTCAATCAACCGGTGTAAAAATGTACTGATTATTAATAAGGTGTAGTGAAGCTTAATGCAGGATGGTGTGCATGGGAGATGCTAGCATCGGTAAATATAGCAGGTCGGCAACAGTCAGCAATGCTTAGCGATGAATTCAGGAGGGTCACGCTTCGATTAACTTTAAACAACTTTCTTGCAAAAGGGTTTGGGAATGATCAATGAGTTGATTAGATTGTTCCTACTTTGTGTTCATTGGGCTTCTGGCAAAACTAGTCTGCAAACAGTAACACAGCCAGATACTCTAGATCTGTTGTCACTGTTGGGCAATCTGGCATGCAGACAGACAGAATAGTTGCCTGCAACACATCATAGTACTGTACAATGTATAGTACGTATTTGTACATATAGTACATGTAGCACTTAGACAAGGGGGTAGGCGGGCAGAAGTCTGAACCAACATTTTTGGGTTGGAGTTTGTGGTGAAGAGGTCACTGCAAAAACCGCGAACATGAAACCACTGCAAACTTATACACATTTAGTGATGATTTACAGTAAGCCTAGTGCTGACCCAGTTCTGCCCTAGTTGCTTTGTCCCATCTAGTATTACTGCTGTAAATAAGCTTTAAAGTACTTCAATCTTAGCTGACAACAATCCTATTTACCCTCTGTGTGAATGGTGCATGCTGTTGTGTGTCAATCCTTCCTTGTGTTGTCTCCTGGTTTTTAAAAATCCATGTAATGCGATCAGTTTATCTTCTAAAGTGTCTTTCTTGTCCACACGTACTGCAGGTGTAGTCGACAATACTCCAACACACCAAGAGGAGAAGGACTTCAGTACAGATCTTTAATTTGCTGCTGTTGGATCCGGACTTGATAAGATTTGCGGATTTAAGGAGTGAAGAGAGAGTACAGCGTGGGAAGACAATGCCATGGGGATCGGGTGCTCTGTTCGCTCCTCCGTACCGAGCACGGACTTTGGCGAGGATTCGCACGAGACCCACAGGTAAGGGACCAGCAGCTTGATACTACATGTAGTAATGGTGCTGTAAATTCATGTAACCGGTGCTATGACCTAATCAGTTATGTACTCGCCTTGCACACAAGGTCATAAGTTTGATCTCGGCCGAGTCATACCAAAGACAGTAAAAAATGGTACATGCTGCTTTCGTTGCTTATAGCACTCGAAAGCATTTGGGAAAGAGTATGACAGTTAAACACACACCACTACTACTTACTAGTGGACTAGGCCCCTTCTGTAGTGATTGCACACAAGTTGTGTGGCCCAAGGGCGACTGAAACAGAGATGGGCGCCGCCCTATGCACCATCTAGTGCGGGAAGGACTCTGCATTAATGTACTTTTGCCATGGTTTTATTTTGCGGTAGGAGGGTAAAGTTTTCGCTAAATGTTTTAAAACAACTCGATCTGTATGTTAGTACAGTAGTCATACAAGGGAGACATTTTTGCAATGTCATACTCATACATTCCTGGTTACATTCACAAAAATATTTATTGCCCTTAAGTGAGAAGCCATTTTGCTCATTTAGTTAGAAGTTTACAATTGTATTCCCATTTACCACAAGCTGTGCAAACACATTAATCCTAACATGTTGAGGTCGCTCACCCTCCTGGCATCTTGTTTACCAGAATCAAAACACTTCATCCAATGATTAGCGGACTGAAATCTAATTGCATTTCAATTTGATATGAGTCCGTTCTTAAGTAATCACTACTCTGTCTGTACACATGGATTAACTTGCCTAGATTTTAAGTACAGTAAACTTTAACAATTTGAAAACAACAACAGAGTGCATTGTGAATTTCAAAACACTTTATTTTCCAACAGAATTGCCTGCAGAATCTGCTGGTTTACACATAATACGGACAGCACTAATACTCAGTAATAGTTTGCCAGTTTTGAAAACTGATGAATTTGTGTATGAGACACACATGTATCTACATGTATAATGTTTTAAAACTGGCAAACTATATATACTTGCGCTGGAATTGTATCAAACACCTCTGAAAACTCCAGTACATAATATTTGAAGACAAACAAGAACCATGATGACATTGGGGACATGCCAAGTTTTCTAGCCTATTGGTCCAACAGCTAACTGAGTACATGGAAACGGGTAATGGGTTTTTCCCTCTGTAGTTGATGAGGGTCTGCATGGGGGGATCCTGGCAATGCTTAACTAAATTCAGGAGGCTCGTCAAAGCTTTATGGTAAATTTAGGAGGCCCGGCAATGCTTATAGGTAAATTCAGTTGCTAATTACAAAAGGTTTTTCGAACGAACTCATTGGATTGTTCTATTGTGGGTTTGTGAACACTGACACAACCAGATTGTCCGTTGTGACTTTTGGGCAATCTGGTATTTGACTTTGTGATACCACTAATTTGTCAATGTATTCAGAATCACAAATAACATGCTACGTAGAATTAAAACGACCAATTACTCTTCATGAATGATTTAGTAACAACACTTAATGTTGACTCAGAGTTGGCCAGCTACGATTAACAGTGAATCAAAGGAGCTCGCTACGCCTCCCAGAAAAAGACATGCAGACCCTCGCACGTGTTTTTCCCCTACACTTGATGCTTGAGTGGCGGCGCTGGAGAATGGCTTTGGCACCACTAGGTCAACAGTGGCATTCAGCTAACAGGCCAACTATTGTGTGCAAATGCTCTGATCCTGCAGTGTTTAGTTAGGCTTTTCTGGAGAGTCCATTTTCACCAGGTCTCCATAGCAACTTGGAGTTGAGGAGTCTTTCTGCTCGATGTTTTGCCCACTGAAAGTTTTACCATACTGTAAATTCATCTACTTTTGTGGGGGTTTTATTTTGCGGTAGAAGGAAAACGAAGGGTTCTGTAGAGTTGTGAATTCATGGTGAAAACATTTCTATAGTGCGGTGGTAACAAGTCGGAAACGCATATTCTTGGTGTCATCTGCTGGGAAAAATGTGAGAATAAAACTGCATGCTGCAAACATTTTAAGATTTTAAGTCAGTCATTCGGTGATGCAGAAAGTCTTTTGTTGATCATGGAGTTTGATCGATAATGAAGAAGTTTGAAAACTCAAGTGAGTCAATGTTTACAATGTTTAAAGAACACTGCTACGGTGCCTAAATTCACCTTGCATGATCGGGACCTTTGAGTCAAGAACTACCAATTTGTCAAAATTCAAACAAATCCATCCAAAGGATATGGAGTTATACATAGTGGCCAGCACACAAAGACAGTAATGCACAAAGAAAACAACATTTAATCGACTAGTCCAGCTACGTAGTAAATAGTAAAAAATGTATGATAAAATCAAAATACATTTTCCAGACTAGCTGATGTGTAGTTAAATTTTTTGGCTGCTGGATTTTAGGCAGTCCAGATAAAACCACCAAATTCTCTGAAATATAAAATTCCCTTAAAATGTTCTTATTTTATTCTCCCGGTATTGTTTTGTGCTGTCAATAAGATCTGGACTATCAAAGACATTTGTCATAGGTCAAGGATGGGCCTAGATGTGGAGGTTACAACGACATCAATTCTGTTCATTGTAACAGCTAGCACTTCACCCTCCATACAAGGGCCTCTTATCACCTTAGTCTTCTCTCTACGTACGTCAGCATGGGCTTTAATTGTTGCCGTGCCAAAGCCCACAACGGTGCTACAATTAGTTTGCTTCTGGAAGAGATGATCACTAGAGTTGAGGTGTGTAGCCTTGAATTGAAACCAAAGATAAACTGGGGAGTGCACCCATAACAGGAAGAAGAAATTGCAGCAGCAAGAAAAACCTCACATTTGAATCAAGCTGATCTTGTTGGTCGTTATATATAAGAGGAGGAGTAATGGTCCCCTGGCCGAAGGTAGTTCGTCCCATGTTGTGCATTAATTTTGGAGTACCGACCCACTTAACAACGAAGTGATCAAATTAGTTAACTGTAACAGCTGCACATCTCACTTTGTCACACACTTTATTTCCATCCAGAAAATGTGCATCATCAAAGTCTTTTACGTCTTAAGGCTACACCAATTCAATTTGTTGCTTCTCAGGTTTTTTCAGAAAAACTTTAGAGCGACAGGGCTAAAGAATTAAAAATAAAAGATTATTTGCAAATAGTCTGGGGTGGAGATAAGGGTTTACATAAGAATAAGAGGATTATTCAAATTTCATCTTTATATGGCCCATTTTATAATTTCAGTAACAAAATTACCTTTTACAATGTAATATATGGATTGATATTGAGAAATAGTTTTAATAAATGAAAAATTATTACTTATGATCAATATGACCACACTTTTTAGGTATGTGCAGGCCTTTATAATCTATTGTGGTGGCTATTGAGTTTTACAACTGAACAAATAGTAAAATTGGGAGTTAAAATTTGTGAATCATGGGAATAGTGACCCAATTTTTTGTTGTTTTTTTCAAAATGGGAGAAACAGGAAAGGCTATTCCAAGACGCAAAAAATTAAATTGGCGTGGCCTAATGTTAATAGCTTCATCAAATAAGATACGTACAAAAGAATGGGTGTATGCCGTAAAACCTCGAAATACTTGCTGCATTTAAAGTTGGATGTTCTAATCCCTTCTCCACTGCAGAATCATGGCTGACACCTTTTTCATTGTGTTGCTTCTATCATATCATCATTGTTACCTCCACGGAAATGGAGGTACTGCATCTTCTGTGTCTGTTTGTGTCTGTCATAGATGGATTGTAATGATATTTAATGATTTAGAGAACCCCTACCTACAGACCCTAATTCTTTCAGGACTGTAATGGACTGATCACATAGCCTCACCTATATGTACCTACATCAAAACATAGAAATGCAAAATAGATTGTAAAACATAACAATGCAAAAATTTTACGGACATGAATGATGAAGCCACTCTATGATTTATCATTGGTCAAACTGCTAATTGACATTCCCTCATTGGTTGAACTGCTAATTGTGATGGACAGTCAGGATCGGTCTATTGGAAACACAACACTAATTTTCCCAGGCCTCGCCACCCACCATGTAGAAGATGCCATCAGCATACCTAACAATGCATGATTATCTGGAGGGTGTCTCGGTAATGGACCATCTGATAACTAAAACAATTTTGCTAAATGACAGGCCATCGCACCAGACGAGCTTCCAGTGATAGGTATCCTCCCTCCCATCCCTCATCTGCTATCATTTCGTACTCTCCTGTGGGTTGGTGACGTCAGCTGGGAGCAGTCGCCATGACAACCTTATCTTTCCTTGTTGCCGGGGGTTACATGGAGCGTACCATCTCAGTGGGGAGTAACCCCCAGCATCTGTATTAGAGTGTGTCAAACTTGATTGATGTCCAGCAGAAATTCAAGTCTTAAATGAAATGCCCCCTGCAGTTCCGAAGAGAGACTTTTGTTACTCATGAATTTAAGTTCGCAGTGGTTTAATGTTCATAGTTTTTGCGGTAATCTCTCTCTTTTTATGACCGTGAACTTAAACCAGTGCTGAAATGCTCGTTCTGTCTTCTGACTGCATACCACCTTGTGCGAACTTAAATGCATTTACAGTGACTGACATCATCTTTGGAATTAATGTATGCCATACCAATCTACCAATGTTTAAAGTTGCAGTTGTATTTCTCATTTAATCACTCCGCATACTTTTTCTGCAGGGAGTTATACATTACATAACGTAGCAATCATGCATCAGTTGGTGATTCTGGCGGTTTGTTTTTGAAATTGTGCAGAATTCAAGTTGACAAAATACTTGGCCGTCTAATGGGGTATTTGATGTACAGCCGCTGTGAAGAGCAGAGTCAATAAATCTCCACCTGCTGACGTCAGTGCAGCGAAACAGATCGCTGTAATCACTTTCGCTTGCAGCGATAACGACATCTCATCTCAGGGCCCTTGGAGATAAAAAAAGAGAAAGTGATATCTCAGCATGCGTCTTACCCTCAGGGAAATCAGTACAGAATCAGAAGTTACTTACAGTCTGACAAGATACAAAGATTGTAATATTTATCAGGGTCAACTTGTTTGTTTGTTATAATGATAATAATAATAATGGTTTATTGGTCAGAAATTACCCATGCAATGGCAGCCAGTGCTGAATTGCTGCAGGGTTTACAATCACATAATACAGAACAGATACATATTTGCTCCACACTTGCACTTTGTGGTACTGTTGCAAGGGTCTGGGCAGCTGCCATTCGGCGCCAGCAGGTGACCTCAATACGACCTTCCCCAACTGAAGTCAGGTACCCATTCACACCTGGGTGGAGTGAGGAAAGTCTTGTTAAGTGCCTTTCCCAAGGGCACAACATCGGGGCATTTCTGGGTTTCGAACCTGGGACCTCTCGGTTCTGGGCGAAACACCGTACCGATTGTGCCACACGATGCCACTGTTTTATTGAGATCTCCATTTGTGTTACATAGAGAAACACTATTCTACATGAATTTCACTAACAGAATAAATTAAATGAAAATACCAAAAAAATACAATTGGTAAATAAAGAATAATAGAAAATAAAAGATGTAGTGATCTAAAGTACACTCTTACGATTTTTGTTAGATTTGAAAATATGAAACACAAAATTGCATTTGTCTGTCTCTGTCTGACAATGAATTCCCCCCACACGACAGCGATATGGCACGCGTCATTAGCTATGGAGACATCAATTTCAAAGCGTGACATTGATCACGTAGCGTTCTGTGTCTCGCAGAGATATGAGAGTAAAAAGGAGTGCTGTACCGTTGTCCTGATGACAGGATACATGACAGGATTTAGTGTTCTCGCCAGGCCTTTTCAGCATAGGGGCCCCCGATGCTGTGATCTGGACCCCGATGCTGTGTTTCAATGAGCATAGGGGTGTTTCTTTGTAGGAAAAACCTTCATAAATCTTATAAAAAGTTCATATTTGGCTTTAGAATGAGGATGTGGCAGAGGAAAAACTTTAACTTCACAAAATTTCTCCCTCAAAATGCGGGAAATATTGTCTTATTTGGTTATGAACTTCAAAATTTTGTGTGGGAAGATGCCAGACTCCCAAACGTTATCATGTCTTTGGCACTCCGCGAGTGACTTGGGCCTCGCAAAGTTGGCCTTCTATACCTGACCCCTATATGCTGTGAAAAGGGGTAGTGAACTGATCCAAGGGATACACAGTGACTGTAAACTTGAAACTTCTGTGGTGGTTTTATTCTGGCGGGTTTTCACTGTGACCTCTCATCCACGAATTCATGTCACCACAGATACGTTTCCCTTGTGTTACCACTTGCATTTGCTTACTTGATTATGTCGAGTCTGGGTTTCCCAGGCCTGGAGTCGTGTTGGCTTTCCATGTGTCTCTAGATCTGTCCCTGACATGTTGTACCGTATACGTACTACAGAATCGTTTTAATTGTGAAGTTAAAACGCAGCAAAAACCTCTTTTTCCCGAAATAAAACGACTGCAAAACTAAATGAATTTACAGTACACGTATGCATTATCAGGGTCTGGGGAAACTAAACCTGAGAGGACTTGCCAATTCAGTTACAGCAGAAGAAACCTGTGGGTTTTCCAAACACCACATTCTGTAACATGCCTTAGGGAACAGTCATACAACTAAGACTGAGAATCATCAGGCAAGCAGAAACAAAACCTTCCACAAATCCTCACTGGTAGGTCAGTTAAGGACCAAGTCTGGGTCTTAATGCAAGTTGATCTCTAGTTCACGTTTTCACAATTTCAAGTTCACGATAAGCTTTTACCCTTTATAACTGCACGTACATGTTATATGGAAAGTTTTTGACCTTGTTGTCTTCGAACACAAAGATTTTTAGACTGTTATAAATTTATAAACACTGGAGTCTCTCAATCTTGCAATTCTGGTGGTATTATGATGATTACTGACATTAAATTTAACAAATTCACTCAGTATCCCATCTTCAACAGCAACGAATATAGATTACACAACGAAGAATGGTGAATTAGCGTTATATTCCAGCAAAAGTATTTCAAGCCTTACATTTAGCACACTGAAGTCATTTGGCACCCCATTCTCTATTGGTTACAGAGTTATAGGCAGCAGGGAGAAGGTTAAGTTTGTTTTGCCAACACCTACCAAATATCATGGAGATCATTCCTAATTTCTCAGGTTACATGTGCATGGCCCTCAAACCCACGCACAGACAATACTGAAAATTTATTCTGTTGATGGATGTGTGTAAATCTAATTACTGTTTCCCCATCACATTATGAAATAGAATTTGTAGCACCCCCAGCTGCTCTTTATTAACTGTTAGCCTTGGAAGGTTGGCAACACCTGCAGCTGCTGAATCAGATGATGCGTCCCAGTAAAAGATTTGCTGCTACAATTAACATTGTTAAAAGTATCAAAGTATCAATGTTTATTTTGAAGAATTTATATCTTGGCTGTATAATTTGATTTCTTTATCCATACAATCAATTCAATCAATATGCTTGCCTTAGGAACTAAACTTTGATTACAACTTAGTGGGTATATACAGGTACCGGTGTTGCAGGCTGGAATGCATGTACCAAGGTACATTCTGGCCAGGGGTACATTCTGGCCTGCTACACTGGACCAAAGAGGTTATATATAACCTCCTTGACTGGACAGAAGTACATGTTTCTTTTTTTAGTGTGATTATAACTCTAATATGCTGATGTTTGTTGCTTTGCTTACTTGCTTACTTTGTTACCTCCGTGAAAACGTTGGTGTGTGTGTTTGTTTCTCATCGTGTGAGTCTGCAGTGATGTGAATTCTGCATATAGTGGCAGCGTGTAAGGCAGAAGTGGTGTAATAGGATACTTGTTGTTTAGGGCTCCATCATCGGGTGCCTCCCCCCAGGTTGGTCAGCGACCACGACTGCGTCCCCACCGCATCAGCGCCACATCCTCCAGCAGCGTAGCAGTGACCTTGTACGACCTTGGCAATGGAGAGGATCCTTTCCCGCCGGAGTCACAGGTGGTTGCAAAATTCAAGTACAAAACATTTTAAAAAGAATGGTGTACAATTACATATATTCAATTCAAAGCTGGGCTGTCTCAAGTTTCAATTTGTTTCCATTCCACTCATTGTTGGGAGCCCATGTTGTTAATTTTCATTGTTTAAGTAAATCTGTCATTTGCTTGCCAAAATACATTTTCAAATTCATGTCATATCGATAATGAAATTATGATTTTTTGGACGGACTGGATAGAATTTTCCTGTCCGAAAAAGTTTGGAAGCAGAGAGGAGACTTGGGAGCTATGATAGGTTTGGATTCCAGACAAGAGTGACGGGTTCTGGAGACAGCCATGGATTCAACTCAAAGTCTATCATACAAAGGAAAGAAAAAAAGCATTTATCCAATCACTGTTCCTGTCAAGTTCTGAGGCTTTGGGATAGTCTCTATCAATTCTCATTAGTTTCAATATAAAGAACTCTGGCCATATTTTTCAGCAATCCAGCCATGCAGAGGAAACACCCCCCATCGTACGCCGGCTGACTCTCACAACCGTGGAGATCACCAGCCACATTCAGACCACGGAAGTCACCGTCGCGCAACCACGCGAGCAACCTGCCCAGAGTGCAACAAGCAAGCAGCCTGGGACTCAGAAAACCTCCCAGGATGCATCACTTCAAAAACCTACCAGCCAGCCCCAATCCCAGGATGCAACAGTCCATCAGTCCCAGGATTCCCCAGCAGGTGTCAAACATGCTGCTGTCACATCGCCCCCAGAGCCAAGACCTCCTAAACCCCCGCCGCCTCTGCCTGATTTGAGAGTCTTGTCTGAGAATGAGAGGAAACTGTTGTGTGGGAGAAGTGATGCTGATGTCACCTTAAGGCCCAAAGTCATCAGGGTTTATGTGATATCTTGTGCAGAAGGTGGGTACAACACTGTGATATACAAAAATGTAGGTTTTGGCCTCCTAGCCCCTTTTTTTTTGAACTGCAAGGAACAACTTTGTTGGAGATATTGAAAGAGAATAATCATCATGAGATTTTTGTTTGTTTCTTTTTCTTGTCAGATTCCATGCAAGAAAGAGCGATTCTGAGGGAGAAAGTCAGCCCGTCGTTGAAAAATCACTGTGGTATGCTGGGATACCAGTTTGAGCTGGTGGACATGTATGAGGGCGTGTCCGAGAGGGAGGTCAATGACCCCAAGCTCCTGCAGGCCGCCCTGAGGGAGATGGACATCTGTATGGAGACGTCACTTGGACCTCAGCTACTGGTAAATAGATATGAATCGTTCTCAGAAATGTCTTTCTGTCTTTTTCAGACAATCTCACTTATTCCTTCCCTCCTTTAACCTGTAATTTCAATGAGCAAACTGCAAACCATTTATTTGATGTTAGCATCAACTCTTCCATAGTCATTGCAAAATGTCAAGTATGTGGTTTGTTGTAGTATGCTTTTATTAATCTGTCTTTCTTTGAGGACATATGATATAGCTTTGTGTGTTTAAACTGGTCTTTTTACCTTAGGGATTATACGTTACATGATCAAACTTGTAACATATTTACTTATGTCTCTGACTCTTTCAAGTAAACCAGAGAGTTATAACTACATTGTACGATAGATGAAAATCATAACGTGGAGCCTAGAATGTAGAAAATTAGAATTAATGTAAAAGGATTTCCCGATGTCTTTGAAAATTCCAAATAATCTGAGTGTGATTCTTACAATATCATTTCCTTTCTGCCCCACAGATTCTATTTGGCCAAAAGTATGGCAAGTTGATGTGTCCCACAAGTATCCCACATGAGACCTTTGACAAGCTGCTGGCAGCTACTGACAACAGTGGCGATAAAGAGACCCTCTGCAGCTACTATCGCCTTGACAACAACTCTGCCCCGCCCACATACCAGTTGCAGCCAATCAGACGCAAGGAGGGAAAAGTGGACAGCTCTGATTGGTTGAATGTTCAGGACCAGCTTCTGAGGATCTTGAAAGAGGGGCTGGATGAGGAATCAAGCCTCCTGAAGTCAGGTATGTTACTTGGGATATTACAAGTACTATTGGGATTGGCCTTCTTCACGGTACCTATCAGAAGAATCCAAATATTTCTCAAAACTCAATCACTTGTTCTGTATGTCATTGAGTAACCACACAAAGAAATCATCAAAATCATTTGAGTTATTCTATTAAACTAAATTATGGTAAAACATAGCCTTACTCAACAGAGGCAATCATCACACATTGTTACCTCTGTGAAAATTGAGGTATTGTACAGTAATCAGTTGTTTGTTTGTTAATTTGTCTTAGTGCATGTCTACAGTTATGTGTTGCAGAGTGTCAGCTTGCCAGAATGTGAAATGGAGATGGTGTAATACTAGTAGGATACCTGAATTGGAAGTCAGTGGGTTGGCATTAGTGACTCATGGCTGCACCCACACAATCATATTGTTAGGACTACCCAGTTAGAGCTTGTTTCATATAATGTCATAAAAATTTTTATCCAGTTGCTTAACTGACTGTCATTTTGCGTATCTTATTGACTAGATGTCTAACCTTCATCAACATATAACATAGTGTTTATAGGTAGTAGTAGTATCCAGTATTAGATTATACTGCTGCGGGGTTCCCTGACGCAGTCGGATAGTCTTCACACAGCGCTTCCAAGTGGCTCTGTCCAGCGGGTCCACGTTGGTGAGGCCGCACTCTGTAATGTCCTAGGAATAAACCATTCAAAGGCATAGTGAAGCTGGTATGTTTAGGCTTTTTTTTTTCCCTGACACAGATTTGGATCAGCAGCTGTGCCACGCCTTCAGTCACCCCAAACTGCAGGCGGGTCAGGTGGCCTGGTTCACCCGCAGGCTGCTGCAACTGGAGGCGCACCTGTCCGACCCTCAGGCGCAGCACTTCCTGGACATCCTGCCAGGGGGCGCTGTGAACACAGCTGCACAGCAGAGGCTGCAGAGTCTGGTAGAGAGGACAACATCTCAGTTGTCGGAGGTAAGGGGATGAAAGGGGGGGACGTAAAGAAAATTTCCATGCAGGAAGTGATTTTTGGTGAACAATTTAGACTTAAAATATTTTTTCAGACATCTCTCTCCATTGTTTTCCACATTTAAGTTCTGAGGCCACACATTTTGCATATATTCTAACGGTTAAGGTGTGAATGAAAAATCGGGTGAACTGAATAGTAGCATCATTTGCCAATTCAAGGGAAAGCCTATTTAAAAAAACATTCTCGACAAATTAGATAAAGAAATGCAACATTGTTTATTGTTATATTTCACCACCGGGAAATGAAATGTTACCCTGGACCTGATGGTGTGAAACATTTTGCATTTGCTTCAAAATGTCTACTCTGGTATTCCATTAGGCAACCTGCATGGCTAACAACATTCCGTGGGAAGGAGGCGGCATCGACCGTTAAACATTTTGCATTTGCTTGCTAATGTTGACTGTTTTTCCCTTTCCATTAGGCAACCTGCATGGCTAACAACATTCCGTGGGAAGGAGGCGGCATCGACCGTTAAACATTTTGCATTTGCTTGCTAATGTTGACTGTTTTTCCCTTTCCATTAGGCAACATGCATGGCTAACAACATTCCGTGGGAAGGAGGCGGCATCGACCGTTAAACATTTTGCATTTGCTTGCTAATGTTGACTGTTTTTCCCTTTCCATTAGGCAACCTGCATGGCTAACAACATTCCGTGGGAAGGAGGCGGCATCGACCGTTAAACATTTTGCATTTGCTTGCTAATGTTGACTGTTTTTCCCTTTCCATTAGGCAACCTGCATGGCTAACAGCATTCCGTGGGAAGGAGGCGGCATCGACCGTTAAACATTTTGCATTTGCTTGAAAATGTCTACTCTATTATTCCATTAGGCAACCTGCATGGCGAACAACATTCCGTGGGAAGGAGGCGGCATCGACCCCGGAGCTAACCCTGCCCACCAGGAGTACCTGGACTGTCTGCAGACCAGGTGCCAGGCCGACCTGACGGCAATGGTCGACAGGGCTGTGACAGAGGCACAGGCGGAGGGACAGGACCACAGGCCAAGTCAGTAACATATGCATGTAGAATACAAGGGTGATCAGACTCGCGGGAGGGCCAGGACAGAGGGTGATGCCAAAAAAACCACCTGAAAAAACACACATTTCAATGTGAAATACACCAAAAGTTGAGAGAGTTTTGTGTGTCCTCAACCAAAAAAATTGCAATGCCCGAATCTGGTATTCAAATTTTCGACAGAGGCGCAACCGGCACAATTGAAGCAACTTGAAGGTCGAATTGTTTGAATTGTATTAGGGAAATCATTAAGTACAGACTGGTCTGTTATGGTAACCTCGGTGAAAATGGAGTTGTTGTAATCAGTTGGTGTGTTTGTTTGTTGTGTGTGCATCTGCAGTTTTGTGAGTATTACAGAGTGGCAGCATGTAAGGCAGAAGTGGTGTAATAGGATACTTGGAGAATTGGTTTAGCTCGTGTCCAATGGTGTTGTAGTTGAGAGCCAGGATGATGATTTTTGACCCACACATCAATGTCAGGTTGTAATGGAAACCCACTTAGAACCCACTTAGAACGGTAGTCAGCTCGGGCTACAACTAACAGTGAAATAGAACGGTTTGCTACACCTAACAGAAAAAAGGCTTGCAGACCCTCATTAGATTCCTCAATTAAGTTCTGTGCTCTGGTTTTTCTTACAGGATTTGGCAAAAATCTGAGTCTTGAGTTACAACAGCAAGCAGACTTCTGCAGAACAACTTCTCCCACATTCCACGGCCACGACAAACTCCTGAACGCGATCGGATCCCACCTGCGCGCAGAGAACACCCTCCCATTGGTCGTGCACGGTGCAGACGGGTGCGGCAAGTCGGCGCTGGCAGCTAAGATAGTAGAACTGGTGCCTGAATGGCGGACGGAGCAGACAGTGTGTGTGTACAGGGCCGTCAGACTGGCACCCAGCCACTACAGCGAGGAACAGCTGCTGTGGAGCCTGTGTGAACAGTTGAGGCTACTGTATGGGCCCTGCACCAGGAAGATGCAAATGGTAGGTGGTGTTTTTTTGTGTGTTATTTTTCATAACCGCATAACTGCCTTTGGAGTAACACAACAGTTTTGTACAGAAAGTACAAGCTGCCGCTTAAGACCAGTCTGTAAGGTTTGAACCACTTATTATGATTACACTGGTATGGACCCCTACTACTTTCAATAAGTGTGGTCAGATTTTTTACATGCTCCAGGTTTGGCTCTCCTCATCAAACAGAGGACCTCTGCAATGTATGACAGTATCGTGCAATACATTTATTTTGTGTCTTCACTCCGAAGTATTCATTATAGTTTTTGTTTCCACAGGAACTGGGAAGTCTTGTACAGGACTTTCAGTACTTCTTGAGCAGAGCTACACCAGACAGACCCTTGCTGCTGCTTCTAGAGGGTCAGCTACAGGGTGGGGAGGGGCGCACATCTCTGTCCTGGCTCCCGACTTCCCTGCCCCCCAATGTCAGTATGGTGCTAATCGTCAAGACCACTGACATGGAAACAGCTCCTTTCTTAAAGGTTTGTGGATCTTTATAATGCAAGCTTTAAGTTTGTGACAGATTATACAGCTTCATACAGTTTCATTCTAACTTTAAAGGGACCTGTTTGTTTTGATGTTGTTGTTTGTTTGTTGTTTATTCATAGAGTTTGCCACCAGACTGTTTCATGGAGATGTCCACCCTCCCTCCCGAGGAGTGTATGACCATCGCCGACCAGCATCTCAAGAAGAACCAGAGAACTTTATCCCCCAACCAGCGTGAAGCCTTCCAGGCAGCTATCGAGAAGTGCCCCCTCCCTCTGTATGCAAGTATTGCAGCCCAGCTGACTACAGCATGGAGAAGTGATGATGGTGACGTAGCGTTACCACCAGATGCCGTTGGGTTGGTTAACAGTGTGTTAGATGGACTTGAAGTGAAACATGGCGCAGAACTGGTTTCTGCTGTGGCCAGGTACATTACCGTGGCCAGGCATGGACTCAACGAGTCCGCTTTGCTTGGACTGTTACAACAGAATTCGGAAGTGTTGAGGTTGAACAAGGGAACAGAGTTACATGGCCTGCCACAGAGCATTATTCTGAGGTTGTTTAGGGACATAACTCCGCTCTTGAGCGCCAGAGTGCAAGACATCTTGGTACTTAGAACATGGAGGTCGCATTCTATTGCCGACGTCGTTGTCAGAAGGTACTTGGGAACAAAAGACGCCGTCAGAACTGCACATGTTCACCTAAAGGAGTTCTATAGTAAAATGGTAGCTACGGAACAAGACGCCGGTCTAAACACGCACTGGTGTCTCCTTGAGTTGCCTTATCATACATTCCAAACCGAACCACATTGCAAAGCGATTGCAGACTTTTTCCTTAACTTTGATCGTCTGTGCCGTGCTCTTGTTGCTGGGAACGCGGTTCAGATCATTAGCGATGTCAATATGGCAGCCCATGCCAACCCAGACAACGGCGACCTCTGTCTGTTGAGCGCTGTACTGCAGGAGTCGGCAGCGGCGCTTAGCTACGATGGCCGTCAGTTCTGTGTTCACGTGGTGGAGAGGCTGGTCGACGTCATGAAATCCGCTTCGAAAGACCGGTTTCCCGCGATATGCAATATGTTCAAAAGTGCATGCGGTTCTGCCCACAGGCAGTTCACCACTTCGAAGGTGTTCCTGAAACAGGTAGCAGCCCCACCTAGCAGCTCATCGGAGAAGAGCAGGAAAAGAATCGCATCTGAAAAGGTAAAGGGAGAAAAAGAAGGGAATGATGTGGAACCGGGTGATGAAACAGATTGTGACGTCCTGACAGGGCTGTTTGCAGTCAAAGACGACCCAGATCATGTGATCTCCGTCTCCATGGCAACAGGCGAGATCCGACTGTGGGACGTTCACACGCAGACCCCTGTCCAGGTGATCCCAGGTGCGGACCAGCCGCGCCAGGTATGCTGCATCGACGCCCGCCATATCGTCGTTCTATGCAACCGACAGCTGCAGGTATATGACCTTGAAGCCGGCAAGTTGGAGACGACCTTGAAGGGCATCATGAACGCCACCATGCCGTACTTTGGCATACACGACAGCGACCACGTTGTCGCGCTCTCCCGGAATCGGATGTACGTCAATGTCATCAACGTGACCAGTGGAGACGTGGTGTCCACGTTTAAGGCCGGGGAGGTGGGTTTTTTCTAACTCAGCACTTAAGTAACAAAATTGTGATTCATGACACATTTTTGGAGTAGCTCATTACAGATGGCATGTTGTTGAATCTCCATTTCACAAGCAATATTTCTATGTGGCTCACAGTGTTCAGGACAGATTACATAACTGGTGCTGACCATAAGAGACCATATGTTGAATGCACTGAAACAAGGCTCCATACAAGTACTAATTCCAAATTAGAATCTTAAAGATTCAAAATGTAACAAGGGTCTAGTTAATTACCATGGAGAGAAAAAGGGGGTTGTCCAGCTCGAACTCATATAGAACAGCTCAAAGTCTGCCATATCCGTCTGCGCTGTGAATACCAGTCCACATAACCTAGATCTGTCCTTACGCCAAAGAAAATTGTGACCTGAACAAATATTCACCAAACTGGGAAAGCTTAGCCCCTATCTGTTCCTCTAACATGAAAAGACTCCAAGTTGGACCAAAATTTTCAAGGAAAGAAATATCTCCAAGTAATTTAAGTAGGCACTTAGAATTGTATTCTATTTCACATTTTGAGCCCTCCACTGCATGAAGTTAGCCCTTCAGGAAATTTAAATGTCCCCTCTCAATTCCTCCCACAGGACCGCTTCCTGAACAGTTTGCTGATCAGCTCTAACGGGGAGACTGTCGTGTGCGGGGACGAGACCCAGAAGCCCAGCCCGCTGCTCGTCTGGGACCTCATCAACAGAAAACTGGTGCACGACCTGAGGATCACGGGACACGAGTTCAACGCCAGACTGTCGGCCATCACAAACAACGGCAAATATGTGGCCTCTTGCTGTAAGGTAGGAGTAACTAATATGGAAGTTTGTTTGTTTGTTCCGCATAATTATGACTGGTAAACACACAGTTACACATAACACACCAGTTTTGTACACTAGGTACAAGCTGGGCATAGACTGGACTGTAAGGTTTGGTCCACTCACACTGGAAAGAACCCCTTCTCTTTTCGATAAGTGTGGTTGGATCTTCAACATGCTCAAGGTGTGACTGTCCTCTGTGACTGTCCTCAAACGCAGGACCTCCGGCTTTATGCCCCATCCAAAAGGACGTCCCTAACAGAAGCTAGGTACTCATTTTCACCCAAGTCAAGTGAGGAAATAGGTTCCCAAGGGTACAACATTGGCGGGGCCCGCTAGGGATTTGAACCCAGAACCTTTTGATTCTAAATTAAGGGCTTGATTACTAGTAGCAATTCATTTAGGTTACTAACGTTCTTACTGTTCATCCAAACTTGCTCCTTTGCAGTCCTTATTACCTTCCACAAGATCAGTACTCCAGAGTATTTTCAGAGTTACATCATAGTTGGGGAGGGCTATCTTGAATGGTATGAAGAAAACTAACAACTACGTTTTGTTTCTTAGGAGCTTATTGACCCAGATGTGTGTCTGGTCATCGTGTACGACCTGAAGACTGGACAGCTGTTCAAGAAGCTGAAGCCTGGGACAGCTGTGGTCAGCCTGGCGCTGTCCGAGGAGTCCATGAGTGCTGTGCTAGGCTGTGAAAATGGGCTGGTACAAGTGTGGGACCTGATGACTGGGGCCTGTAGGTGAGTCCATGAGTGCTGTGCTAGGCTGTGAAAATGGGCTGGTACAAGTGTGGGACCTGATGACTGGGGCCTGCAGGTGAGTCGTGAGTGCTGTGTTAGGCTGTGAGAATGGGCTGGTACAAGTGTGGGACCTGATGACTGGGGCCTGCAGGTGAGTCGTGAGTGCTGTGCTAGGCTGTGAAAATGGGTTGGTTCAGGTGTGGGACCTAAAGACTGGGGCCTGTAGGTGAGTCGTGAGTGTTAGGCTGTGAAAATGGGCTGGTTCAGGTGTGGGACCTGATGACTGGGGCCTGCAGGTGAGTCATGAGTGTGAGGCTGTGAAAATGGGCTGGTACAAGTGTGGGACCTGATGACTGGGGCCTGCAGGTGAGTCATGAGTGCTGTGTTAGGCTGTGAAAATGGGCTGGTACAAGTGTGGGACCTGATGACTGGGGCCTGTAGGTGAGTCATGAGTGTGAGAATGGGCTGGTTCAGGTGTGGGACCTGATGACTGGGGCTTGTAGGTGAGTCGTGAGTGCTGTGTTAGGCTCCGTACAGCTTTTTTGTCTGGTTACCAAAATATTCTCTAAAAGAAGAGTATTAGACTAAGTGTAGTAGTACATGTTAGTATAAAATAATGCATAATTAATCGGGATAGTACTTGTGCTTTTGATCAGTAAATCAACCCTGTGTTCTCCGCAGACATGTTCTGGACGGCCACACCCACCCTGTAGACACCCTACAGCTGGCAGCTGAGGGGAGGAGGTGTCTGACCTTTGACCCTTCACACCACGACGTCAGTATCAGGGTGTGGGACATTGTGGAAGGTACAGTCGACCTTGAAAAATTTTCATTTTTATTTATCTATCATATTCACATATTTTAGATGAGCTTATAGGAATCCTCTGCTCATAAACTAAGTGAAATGAGAACAATAACAACAGAAGTGAATAAATAATTACAAAGGTATTTGACCTTGAACAATTGACAGCTACAGAATAAGGAAATTGTGCGGTATCATCTCTCATACCACATGCACTGAATTTGATAATATTGTTGATCAGAAATACTTGGCATGTGTTTTAGTTTTTAAAAGTACAGCAGATATTTTTTTGCAAAATTGCTAATCACCAATATCAGTTTTTGCTGGTCTAGTAATGCTTCGGTCCCATTTCCAATCCGGGGCCCTGCCGGGTTGTTTCCAAAAACGAAAAATATAAAATGCATATCAAGAAAATACACAATAAATGGTTAGGAATAATTTTTGTAGGTTTTGTGTCTTAAGTTGTCTTTTATATCACACTTTCCGTTCCAACAGGCTGCCCGACCGGGCCCCGGATTGGAAATGTGACCAAAGCATAAGACATATTTTGTGATATTAGATTGCTTATACATGTAACTCCAGGCTCACTTAATTGAACAGATTCCCTGATAATAACTTTTTCTAAAACATCCTCGACAAAGCCGAGATATATAAGAGAGCACTGTCTCTGGTGCTGAAAGAACAAGTGGTAGTCGTTTTGACTTTGATACGTTATGATATGACCTTGTGCTTTCCAGGTCAGTGCCTAGCTGTCCTGACTCCTGACCAACCAATCAGCTGCTGCCAACTCATGGCTGATGGAGAGAGGGTTGTGATTGGTCTACAGGGCAGAGATGACATCATCACTTTGGAACTACAGTCTTCAACATCATCCAATCAGCTTGCTTAGAAATTGTGACAGAAGGAGAGTAGATTGTGATTGGTCTGCAAGGCAGACATGACGTCATTGGTTTTGAATTGAATCATTGTAAGCATCTATTCAGCTGGGCTGATCAGTAAGGCCACTAGGTATCAAATTAACTTAATGTAGCTTACGTTGTATCTGACTAAAGAAATCATGGATTGTGCCAATTGTTGTTATTGAATAGGACAAAGACCAAGATGATTTTTTTACTCTTTTTCATAACAGTGTCAAATAAAAGCAAACATTGTCAGGCAAAAAATTCTCCTTGAAAATTTCTTTGTAATTGTACAGTGGCAAAAATATAGTGAATAAGGATACCCTTTTTGTATTGATGTATATTCTATGATATACAGGATCTATGTGTGGTAACAAACAATAGGAAGATTGTAATTGAATCCTGTTTTTATAAGTGTAATAATTCTTCTTACACAGAGTTTCTGTTATAAGTAATGACTGAATATTTCTTATTTTGTTAAAAGGCCTGGTCAGCTGTTTATGTGTTAAACATTGGGAACATTCAAAATGTTTTTCTATAGAACTTGGGCATTTGTGTGAGAAAAGAAGGTGAAAATATTGTCACCCAAGTTACTAGGAAACTTGTAAGTACAGATACCAGCTTGTTTCAATTTTGCTACCAAATGTCTATAAGTACAAGAAGCTAATTCTTGTTTGAATTGTCAGTTTGCAATTTTGATAGTTTCATAATGAGGTGACATCACCCTATGTAATGCTGACAATTCAAACAGCCCCTTTACACCCAGATGAAACTCCTTTCTTGCCGTCCAGACTGCATCTCCCTACAGTTTGCAGGAATGTACTTAAGATTTGGCACAGCAAGAATTTCTAGCTGGTACAGAAAGAATTACTGGGTACCGTACGTACAGCAAGAATTTCTAGCAGGTACGGCGCAAATTGCCCCGGGTACTTCAAGGAAGGCATTTCATGGGGGTGCTTTGGGCATCTCGTAGGGTCGGGCAGCTAGCACCTTACTGAGGGAACATTCTTTAACACCAGCCCGTGTTTTTATTGTCATGAACATGTAATATAATTCATGTCATCTGGAACAAAGGTCTTTTTATGTACAAAGCTGGTAAGGAAGTACTTACTACACATTGTTTATCCGGTGGATACCCAACTTGTAAAGCAATAATTGATATTTTGAAGTGCCAGTTTTGCATGTATATATTTGCAAACATACGAGTATAGACAGACAGTAAGAGCAGCTACTTGAACTTGAGATATACACTTCTCCAGACAATTTGCTTTTTAAAAGTGGCATGAACAATACTTTCAGACTAGGGTGTTATGTGAGAATACCTTAGTCCTTGGAAGAAAAATGTTGCTTTTCTGGTTACCTGACAGACCCTAGCAAAAACCGGCCGACCCTACCCTTTTTGGGGGTTGACCGCTGGTGAGGGACATGAAATTTACAATCTGACATCATCATCAGCAGAGGAAAATGTTGTAGAAGTTTTCCACAACTTTTTCATCAATGATGTCAGATCGAAACTTGTACTTTGTGCTTGTACAATGTATATCTATATAATTGAAATAAGATGTTGAAAATACCAGTGTCCTGTTGCAGTTTTACTTTGCTAAACAGTATTTGTTGTGTCGCCTTCGGCCAAAATTTGGAAGAAAAAAAGAAAGAAAAAATTTCAGGATTGTGATCGGAAACACAAGATTTATATTAGTAGGCCTAATTCCCTAGCGCTATAGCCGATGTCAGCTCATATTTGCAGCTTTCAAAAATGTACAGGAGACTCCTATGGCAAACAGTCATCTATGGAAAGTCTCTCATATCATCTGTCTCAACATGTAATGTTACATAGAGACTGTTATGCTTGATGTATTGAAGTGGTATGTGTTGTGTTTGTGCCAAAAGAAACAACATTCCAGCTAAATCATGTTGCCAGATAGACTATCTATCAGGTCAGTGTAGTTGGTCCAGGAAAGTGCTGTGTTCTTTGTTTGTTGTAAAGGCTGTTTTATTTTACAATATAAAACATCAATGAAGAATGTCCTTTTCTTTCTTTCAGATAGATTACACAGGAAACCATAAAAGCTGTAGTTCGGTGAAGAAAAAAAAAGATAGAACTTTTTATTCTACTTTTCTAGCAGAGGTTGGGCCCCTGCTTGTTTTTTGACGTCATTTTAAAACGTTTTTGGGATGAAGAGAAGTATTGTGCTGTTATCAAAAGTTATTTGATATCGACCATAATTTCTAACTGCAGACAGAAGTTTGTTGGAAGTACGAAGTCAACAATTTGAAAAACGTAAGCCATTCTTTCAGGTCAGGTAGCTGCAAATTATGATAACTCCAAACTTTGTACATTGATAATGGATATCAAAGTCATTGCCTTCATTACAGAAGCGACATCGTAGCTACCTGGTGCAAGTGCTATGATTTGACGGATGTAAACTTGACCGCAGTACAGAAGCGCCACTTGGCAGGTTGTTTCTGAACCACAGGCAGCATCTGCTTAATCTCCAAGCAGATCTATCGGTAGCAAAGACCGTATCCAACTGGCAAAAGGAGTTTTTATTGCAATAAAATCTCCCTTTGCCAGTTGGATACGGTCTTTGCAACCCCTAGATCTGCTTGGAGATTAGCATTTGCTACCCTTGGCCTACGCCGTAATCAGCACCAAGGTCATCACCCACCTTGTTTGTTTTCATGTAAAGAAAGATGCTTGAGTACTTGTACCGTAACTGCAAATTATCAAATGAACATGAAATTACTGATTCAACAAACAATCTTATTCTCTTAGTCTCCTGTTATACCTGATATGAGATGGCTAACCATTACATATAATTACACTCAAAACATTACGCATTCAGGCAAATATATTTATAAAATAGCTTAGATGGGCAGGCGGGGATCATAGAAGATGAGACTTAGTGCTTATTTCACAGCACGTGAAGAAAATCCTTAATATAGGTGTATAAACATAATGCAATCCCAGCTGATTATTACAATGATCAAAACTAAAATACATGTTTATAACATTAACAGTTAAACCCAAATTGCAAAGAGTCAGCTAATCTATTGAGCTCAGATACTCAAAATTATGAGTCACAATAATTTCCGTATAGATTATCCCACAATATTCTTAGAGAATTTAAACATTAGTTATTCTCAGGAAGAACAAACCTTTTATTCACCTGTGCCCAGGAAAAAAGTTCCTTTGTTTGCACGAGTTTGCACGCACCTTTGTGGTCACGTGACACCCTGTTGATCAGTTTCACAAACATGGCGGCGGGTGTGCGGAAGTAAAAAAGAAGGGGGAAGAAATCGCGTCCAGCTTTCCTGCATGATGCAAGGTTTTTAGTACAGTTTAGTTGTCCCACGTGCTGCCCGAGCCACACGTGAAGATGACAGACACCGAGAGCGTGAGTAGTGCTCCGGGGGAGGGCGAGGGCAGGGACCGAACCGTCATAACTTTTAGGCGAACCTCGACGCCCAAAAAGCCCGGGACTTGGTCGACGTTTTCCGAGCCCGAGGGCTCCTCGCTGAACGCCAGCGTGGTGTCCAGCGGGTCAGAGTCGGGAGGAGTCCAGCTAGAGGCCGCCATCGTCGGGAAGGAGATGCTAGAGGCGCAGCAGAGGGTCACGGTGAGTGTCGGGAGACGAAAAGTTCTGTTGCGAAGTTGTGAACTTGAGTCACTGTGTCATGGGCATGCGTTTAGGGTTATTGTAAACATTGACATTGGGCTTTAAACAGAACGTTAACATTGCGATGCACGCAACTACTACTTATATGAGGGTATAATGTTTGATAATAATAACCATCTTTGGTTGTATTAATTGATATGATAAAATGTTAATCTGATTCTCAATGGGTAACATTTTGATTGCAGAATCATTTAGCTTTGCTCTACTGTAATCTTTTGGGTCTGGTTTGAAAACAAAAAGCACACGCACAGACAGATACAGACACTTCTAACACACATGTAGGCAGACACGCATGCACAGACAGACACTTGGACAGACACTCAGATGCAGACACACACATACGTGCACACACAACCAATTGCAAAATCATAATCTTCAGGCTAGGTACAATGTAAACTTTTTCAAGTTTACATTGTACCTAGCCTGAAGTTTTTTTCTCAGAGAAAAAAACTTGTTTCTCACTCATAACCATCATACATTAATTGTAAGTCGAACCCATTCATGATTATCAGAAAGTTTTAATCACTTTATTTCCCAATCCTTCCCTCATTACCAGTTGTACAAGGTAGAGGTCCAACAGGGAGACATGAGGAAATGGATTGTTCTGAGAAGATACAAGGACTTTCTGCTGCTCAACAAAAAGGTAAGTACAAAAGTTTGATCTTTAAAAATATTGTAACAACATCACATTTAATGATAGCGACCTGTGCTTTGCAAGGAAATTGAAGTACAGCTTTATTTGTAACTTGGATATAGATTTCTGCAGAGATTCTTGAGGAAAGAATAAGAGAACAAAATGGAAGTCAATGAATCAGTAATCATTGGTAGAGAATTTCAACCATAGTAGCATTGCATACACTAGCCTGAACTCAATCAAGCTCCTGTAACGGCTTGCTGCCCTGTAACCGCATAGCCGCCCAAGAGGGGAGGGGACAGAAATCCCCGGACAGCTGGAGTTTGCGTTATACAGACTGCATACACAAGATGCAGAAAACAACATTAAAGTTTACAGTACTGAATGTATACGTTCCTGTAGTTCGTTCTGTTCATCATTCTTATTCCCTGCTGCAGTTGCAGAGAATGTTTCCAGCCCTTCACTTAAACCTACCACCGAAGAGATTCTTCAGAGACAACTTTGATCCAGGTATGTATATTGCATAGCCAGTGATTTAGTTAGACATCTAGCATTAGGGTCTAGAACATTGGTCTGAACTCTGTTTCAAGCCAATCTGTTTTTAATACAACGGTTACTTGTCAGACTGGAATGTCAACTGCAACTGTTTGTATACAGGTGGCCCTGTATCAATTGCCCTACTTTCTCTCAACCGGCACTGAGTTAAGAAAAAGTATTAAGTAGGACAGGTAAAACAGAATAGACTGTGATGTTGTACATTGAATACTTTTTGTTTAAAACAAAAACGCATTAAAAGTATACTGTATTGTACAAGGTAACACATTGTAATTCTTCTACATAACATCATCCATTTAAGAGACTAATTTACTTAACAAAAGACCATGAAGTATGGGATGAGAATGTACTTTTAGAACCATTGATGGAATTTCTAATGTTAGGCATTTTCTTCACCCAATGTTGTCAAATATTGGTATCAGTAAGCTTTGCAAAGAAATAGGTCACATGCCTGCTGAGTCAAACACCTGTTTGTGTTGGCATGAGTGTTCAAAGGTCATGAATTGCTTTGTTATCGATTAGGTGATATGTGTATGATGCAACCTGTAAATCTTAACCAAAGGTTGTTATCTGGCTACAATATCTTCAAGGCATCCCATACATTGATGTGACTATTGCATTATTCATGTTTGTACAAAATGTAGGTTAAGTCTAAATGATTCACAGTCAGTTCACTAGCCTTCTTGATTAACAGACTCACTTGCAAAAAAGAAATGTTACTTGAATTCTAAAGAATGAGCAATGAGTGTGAATTGGTATACTTTCCCTTGTTTAAAAAAAAGACCAGTAAAGGAACAATTTGCTGTCACTCATGACCTTGAAATTCTTTCCTCCAAAAAGCCCAGAAAGCTAAGTGTTACCTTTGTCAAAATAGAACTATCATAGTCAGTTGGATTGTTTGTCTTGGTGTGAGTCTGCAGTGATGTACATATTACATAGTGGCAGCAATTGTAATAAGGTGGCAGTCATGTACTGTGATAGGATACTTGGAGAATTGGAAGTGTGGTTTGGCTAGTTCCTTCTTTCTGTACTGTAAAATCTTATAAACAAGTCATTTGACTTACATGATGGAGGAAATATTTTTCAACGTTTCCACTTTATATGTAGTTTTGAGATGAAACTTCATATCTGCCCCCCTCCCCTTTTTTCAGCATTCATTCAGCAGAGGCAGAGAGGACTGAATGACTTTATCAGGAACCTCCTGGGGCAGAGGGAGATGGCAAAAAGGTCAGATGTCAAATAAGTCATCCTGTAGTTTTTTTATAACATTTCAACAAACACCCCCTTTCCATTAGAAGCTGCAACTGCTGAGGTATCAAAGATTTGACAGATAAGTCAACAAATTTCATAGACAAAACTATTTCAAAAAATGTCTTGTGTGTTTTGTGCAATAGATATATAAATCACAGTTGTAAACACTTGTCTCTAGCAGTATCATTTTGAAGACATAGACATAGACATTGGTATGAAGACACTTTTCTGTCAATTCATTGTACAGTACTTAAATATATTCTTCCTAGCTGGTGGTTTAAGGACATAAGAAGATGTTCTCAATGTCCAAATTGTGTTTTTTTACCCTGACAGTCTCCCTGTGCGCAAGTTCTTCAGACTGGACAACCCACCTGAGCCACATGAAGATCTAGAGGCCAGCCAGGTAAATTATTAGAGTAAACCGTAGCCTTGAGTAACTGTCATTTGGTGTAGCCAACCAGTTTAACCACCTTACAAGGATACGGCAGAAAATGGTTTATGTCATGTCAAACAACCTATTGTTTTGGACAGAAATGCATTCAAATCTATAACAGTTGAGGGTCTGCATAGGGGGATCCTTGCAATGATTAATGGTAAATTTGGGAAGAGTGTCAACAGTCAACGGTTAAATGACGAGCATATGCCTTTATGCACAATTTTGCTACTTTGTGGGCTGGCTATGATTATAAACAGGGACCTGAAATAGCTCACTACGCTTCAAAAAAAGAAGGCATGCAGGCACAATTACCTCGCCCAAAATAAAACTAGAACTGTTTCTGTTGTTCCAGCTGTACTGCAGTTCACTTGAGGACACAGTGGTGTCCTTGAAGCAGCATAACCGTGACCTTCAGGCTGAGGTGGAGGCCATGAGGGCGGAGCTGGCCCACGTCAAGGTGGAGGGGGACCACACCCTACAGGTGTCGTCATGGCAACAGCATCACCAGAGGGGAGTGGATGAGCAGATCAGGGTGAGTGTGGCTTTACCAGATGAAACCATTCAATGTTGCCCGAGTGTAGGTGATATTGGAAGAATATCAAGAATACCAGTACATGATAGTAGGCTGACAGAAGACAGAATGAGCATTTTCGTGGTGTTTTCAAGCATTGAAGAGGTGCGATACCAACATTAAACCATGTGAATACTGCATGCAGTTCAAGATATGCGAATGTTAGACGTGACAGGTGTAAACTGTATAATAGAACCAGCTGCTGCCGCACCGCATGCCTGCAAAGCTGGTGTGTTACGCCGAAGGCCGGTTATACCAGCTATATAGATACAGATACAGATACACTGTCTGACATTTACAGTAAGTTCCCACAAACTACATTACATTTTGTATTATGGATTTAAGTTCACGCTGTACTTGTCGGATTTCGCAGAAATGTTTTTAAAAATATAATGATATATAAAGTATATGAATATCATCGATTCCTCCTTTAATTGTTTTAATAAAACGTTTCCACTTTAAAGATTGTAAATACAAAGGTTTGTGAATACTTTGATATCGATGTTGTTGTGCCCATCGCAATCTTATAGTTTACCGCAAGCTAGGTTTGAACTCAATTTTCAATACGATGACGTAGTGCATGGCGTCAAAAATCAGATTTCACAGACATTACTATCCATTTCTTGTATTTTTAATAAAAATGTGTCTCTGTCTTACTTAACTTGTTATTCTGTTGTACTGCAACAATGGAAAATTACAGAAAATATCATTCCCGATGTTAGGGTCTGCAGCAGCAGCTATCACAGGCACAGGAGAGGGAGCAACAGGTGGCAGAGGAGCTGCAGCACCTGCGGCACGAGATCGAGGCCGAGAGGGCCGCAGCAGCTGCAGCGCAGGAACTGGAGACACAGCGCAGAGACACCAAGCTGAAACAGCAGGTGAGGAGGGGTGAACTGTTTTTTTTTTTTGTGTTCTGCATAGCTGGTAAACTTCCTTCAGACATAACACACCAGTTTTGAGCAGTAGTATAGTATAGGTACAAGCTGCATAAGACCAGACTGTAAGGTTTGATCTACTTTACTCACACCGGGATGGATCCCTACTCTTTTTGATAATTGCGATGGGCTCTTAATGTGCTCAAGGTGTGGCCCTCCCCAAACACGGGACTTCCGGCTTTATCTCTGAAAGAACAACCCAAGTCAAAGCTAGGTACTAATTTTTACCATTTTCAAGGTCCTTCCGTACCTACAGCTGAAAGAGATGTGGAAGATGAGAACAATTGAATGAAATGTTGCCTGTTTGTTACTGTATAGATGCTGGAGTTTGAAGCCCAGTATCAGGAGGTGGACCAGAAGGTTGGACACCTGCTCGTCGCCTTCAGCGAGCTGCCTAACGTGGAGGTGACGGTCGGGGGACGGAGCTTCGAACTGAAGGCACAGGACGCCATTCCTGAGCAGGCCAAGAACCTGAAACAGGTGAGCAGTGATGCACGGTTCATCAAGTTCACGTTTCATTCTGCAGATATGATTCTAGTTCCTTTTGCATGGAGGTCCATAAGTCAAAAGTTTTTTATAATTATTACAGTTACACAATCATTGACACTGTTAATGTTCATGTAGTGTTGGGGTACTGTCAGCTTTGGTTGGATACGTACAGTTGCATTTCCAACTTTCATGTACATGTATGATGCTTAAATGCTATTTACTGTTATGATATTTTGTATTCTTTGTTCACTGCAGTGTTAGTCCATCCCCTAACCATATGTCAAATTGAAATTAAGTCTTTTTAGACTACATGCACTCTCATACAAAGTTGGATCTGGTAGGAGAGTTTTCAGTGATCAATGTTTTACATTACATAAGTCTGCAAGTAAATTTATGATCTACATTGTATTGTTTCTTTACCTGTTCTAGAGTTTGGGTGATGGCAAGCAGCAGATGCTCAAGATGCATCGCGACGCTATGGAGGTAGGACTTAGAGCTTGTCACAATGATCAATGTCCACTCAATTGTATCAGGCTCTTGTGTTTTCATATAGTGCTTTAATGAAAGAGTGTTTATTTTAGACTGTACTAAAGTAAAGTTGAGAACATTTGGCTGAAGCAATGCTAGCTTACTCTTTGTGGCTCATCAATATGTAAGCAAAGACAAGATGAGAGAATCAATTTGTGCCAGTTTCGATGTGAGAAACTCACCTTATTTTCTCTCCATGTTGAAAAATTAGTCCTACCAGAAAGAAGTAGAAGATCTGAAAGCAGATTTGAGCAGAACAGAACACCAGTTAAGGGTATGTATACACTTACATTCAATTTGACATCTATCAAGTACTTGGGATGTTAAATTTTACCATTCAAAACATTTGTTACCCCCCTCCCTGATTGTTCAGAAAATAACGTGTCCAGTGTTTCACATTTGTTGCCCCCTCCCCATCTGTTATAACTATTGTGTCCACATTTGTCGCCCCCCCCTCCCCACCTGTTATAGCTATTGTGTCCACATGTGTCGCCCCCCTCTCCACCTGTTCTAACAATTGTGTCCTGGTTCACATTTGTTGCCCCCCCCCCTCCCCACCTGTTATAACTATTGTGTCCTGGTTCATATTTGTCACCCCCCTCCCCACCTGTTATAACTATTGTGTCCTGGTTCATATTTGTCACCCCCCTCCCCACCTGTTATAACTATTGTGTCCTGGTTCATATTTGTCGCCCCCCTCTCCACCTGTTCGAACTATTGTGTCCTGGTTCATATTTGTCGCCCCCCTCTCCACCTGTTCATCAGGCCAGGAACACAGAAGTGGAGCAGCTGAAGGCCAACCTGAGCCACCTGCGTCTGCGGTACACGGAGGACCTCCAGGGGCGCGACGCTCACATGCACGAACTGCAGAGACAGGTCACTGACCTGCAGCACTACTGCAACAGTGCCGAGGAGGTGCGTTCTTACCTGTTATTATCTACGCCGAGGAACTCGGAGTAGATTATGTTTTCGGTTGAGCCGGCTGTTGTGTGGGTCTGTATGTATGTCAAGAGCATAACTCGGGAAACCTTTAATAGATCTTCATGATATTTGGTAGGTGTGTAGTGGTTGTGCAAAGGAAGGTCAAGTTCAAAAATCGTTTACCTGGCGTTTTCCAACAGTACTGCAGCGTACTTTTAATTTTTCTGTGTTTGTATGTAGGCAAAAAAAGTGACGGAAACGTTGATGAATCTCAATGATTTTTGGTAGGTAGGAAGAGATTGTGGGATCGGAGGTCAAGTTTAAAAATGATTCATCTGGCGCTTTCCTACAGTACTGCGGCAGGCTTTGTGTGTGTGAGAGTTTGTATGTCGCCAGCATAACTCGAGGAGCTGTTGACGGTTGTGCATTTTATTTAGTGGATAGTTAGGGGTGTCAAAGAGGAAGGTCAAGTTCGATAATGGGCCTCCTAGCGGGTATATGAGGTACTGCAGCGGAGCTTCAACGTTTGAGGCCAAATTTTCTGGAGGCGTCAGGTTCATGATTTTTAGGTAGTATATAGCTTCTGGGACGGCAAGTGAGTGGTGTGAATTATGGCCCCCTAGCTGCTCGTTTGGAACTGCAGTTGGTGTTTTTGTTAATACCTTTGTAGACGAATAACTTCAGCAGGGATTGACGGATTATCATAATCTATGGCATGTGGATAGTTTCAGTGATGCTTTACGTAATTGAATACTTGTCATGCAAATTAGACGATAATTTGCATAATAAATGAGGAAAGTTTATCAATCCACCAAAAGCTTGTAGTCAAATTTCATGCAAGTGCTATGGTAATTATTTTTAAGTGATGTACAGCTCTTGGGGCAGGTAGTAACTGATGTAAGTTTAGACCCCCTAGTGGCTTGCTTAGAACTGCAGTGGGCTTTTTCGATGTTACCTTTGGAGGTGAATAACTCGGGTAGGGTTTGATGAATTTGCATTGCTTTGGACAGGTAGGTTATTGAGGTAATGATCAACAAATATAGACGTATGAAATTGTAATCAGGGTCTAATTAAGTGGTGAAATAGGCTTGTTTATGATTGCGTTTAAGTACCTTTTGTTGACCTATATTCAAGGACAACACCTGCTTGTCAGCAGGCCTGTGTAAATTAGATTGATGCTCTCTGGTGATCTCACTACCACCGTCCAAACTACTCTCCCGCTGGGACGGAGCTAAATCAACAAACACAGGAAAGGTCAGGCCCTGTGAGGGACTATCGTCAACCAGATGGTCCTGACGTCGTACCTGATAGGGAAACACTACTTCATTCAGCCACCTAAAGAACGCAACAACGAACTTGTCTTCCAATTTAGTCTTCATACGAGGTCAAAGTTCGGAATTCCTCCCACCCTATCATCGCTACCGCCCGGGAGGGGAACTGCCGTCACCGAGAAATTGTCCTTCCTTGGCGCATGGCAACAGGTCTTGGGTGACCATGGAAGAAATTAGAGATTCCTCCACCAATGATCTGATGGCTAAGGGAATCATTCAAAGAATCGATGTTTCAGCTACCACACGCGTTTCTTTTGCACTGGTTTGTTGTGTCCAGCAGGAGTCAGGACTAACGAGCCCGGTAAATTATGTTACCAACGTGAGGTGCACAGGAGACAGGAGAGGGGCAAAGTACACGGACTATCCTATTGTGCGAGCAGGGGGGTAACGTTCATCAGTACGCAGGACTAGAGAGTCTGTCTGATCTTTAGTGCGATACTTTGTCTGCTGGTCACTCTCACTTTCACTGTCACTCTGGTTTGAAAAACCCCTCAAAGTGATCATCATCTGACACGGTCTCAGCATTGCCGTTAACGTCTGTGGTTGTGTGCGATGTTTGTGGTCCCGGATTTTTGTAGTCAGCATAACTCAAGAATGGATGGATTATGACGATACTTGGTACGAGTATGACTATGTGAAGACGAAGGTCAGGGTCGATTTTGGGCCCCTGGTATGTGACCCTGGTACTTCAGCAGAACTGAACGTGCTATGGTCTTGATCCTTTGGTGTCAGGAAGCTTGTGATGTAAGTAGAATTGTTGTAGCTTTGGGCCCCCTAGCAGCTTGCTCTTGATCTGCAGTGACATTTTGTCAAAATCTCCTAAACGAGAATAACTGAACACAGCCACCAAACTTCAAGTCTCTTGACTATTGGTATAATCCCCTGATTATTCGGCGAAGATATGTGTTCGTGGAACTCTAGTTTTATATATATTTCATTCCCTCAAAAGCTGGGTGAACTAGCATAATATAGACTGGTTTATTGAATGAAATATCTATGCAGCAAAAAAAAGGCTGAATTGTGCATTTCAGTACATCATTCTAACTAGGCTAGCATGGGATTTCCCTTACATAATAAAATACAACAAATCAAATTTGGACATACTGTAATCTCTCTGGATTCAGGACAGTACAATATATTACATAGAATACAATGTGCAAACATAAAAAGCAAGTAGTCTTTTCAATTGTTTTCCACCTATTAAATATTTTGCCATTGTCATAAAAATCTTAAATTACTTGATTGTCAGCTGAAACAAAATCTTAACTTTATTTCAAATTTTAGATCCATGCAAAACTTTGTTTAGGGGATTGTATATCTTAAAGCAAAATATGTTGTATCTATTTCTTTTGCAGAGGTACTTCTACTCCCTGGTGATTGGTGTGAAGCTGAACATGTCTGCACAAGGTTACAGGACAACACAAATTAACCAACTCAAACCACAGGTTAGTTTTTCATTAAGTAACAAAGTCTACTGCTTATCAGCAATATATCAATGTATTCTCCTAACTGTTTTCCTGTGTTTCATATTTTGGCCAGTAATAACTTAAGAAGCTATGAATGAATTGATTGATTGATTGTAATGATATTCAATAGGTGGGTAAGTCTTAACAAGGCACAGGTCAGGATTAATTATGGGCCACCTGGCAACTTTCCTTGGTACTGCAGCAGAACTTCCCATTTTTGTATCTTCTTTGCATAATCTGAATGAAAAGACAAAACAAAGAATTTACAAATGAAAGCTCTAACTGGTTCATGGAGGTATGAGGTCTCCAAACTCTTATTGCCTTTTGTTTAGTCTAAGGGGTTAAGGAGGTTTAACCTCTTTAACCTTCTTGTTTAGTCAAAGAGTTTTGAAACATTTTTCACTTCCTTCCAGACGCTGTACGAGAGAATCCGGAGCACGGGCACGAGTGTGGAACACTGGCCGGGCTGGGTCGCTCGGGAGCTGGCCTCACTCTCACAGCCTCTCACCAGGCAGTAGGGACACGAAGATGTTTGAAACAACTTCCACGAAGATGTTTCAAACAACTTCCACAAAGATGTTTCAAACAACTTCTTGTGATTTCCTTTTAGTCCATTGATCTGCACTGATGTCATCCATAGAATTTACCTGCTGTGGCCTAAGTGCAACTTGCAACAACTTCTCGATTTCCAACAAACTGTTACTAAATGACAAGCATTATGTTTTTGAACGCTACCAATTGGTTGAAAGGAGGAACAGGTCCTTCTTAGGTTGTAAATGTCATTAAGGATCTATATGTATATATTTTTGGTTCATCTCATGATTTAAATGAAACTTGAAATGAAATGAGATTTTAATTGATGGATGCAATGTTTTTCTCAAAGGGGTGTGTACATAGCAATGTAATTGGTAGCAGTTGCAATGCAGTTCAGTCGTTGTGGACAGTTTAGACGACATCACTGCCTTACTAAGAAATCTATGTAAAGGAGCGAAATAATTTATTGTAAAATCTGGTGCAGAATTTCACAGTGTGAAGTCGCCTGTAAGATTCATACGTAATTTTATTATTCAAGCTGCCTAGCAGCAAAAATTTTATATGGTATTGTAAAGGACGAGAAATTCAAGAGATGTCTGCACTCTTTTAATGCTTGAAAATAAATGAATTTATCTAAATGTGAGAACGTTAAAACAACCCCTCCCATTGGGAATCAGTTGTCAACTATAGAATGCACTTTTCCACTAACAACTGCTGTAAATGCACGGTTTTCATTTCGCAGTAGGGAGAAAATGGAGTGTTCACAGGGGTTTCTAACTTTGCATTTGAAACAATAGTAGTGCTACAGTCATTGGTGGGCAAAAAGTTTTGCGGTGGTTTCAAGTTTGCGCTGAGGAGTTCACCGCGAAAATCGAGAACATTAAACCACCGCGAACATTTCTGCATTTACAGTATATAATGAATGTTTCCAATATAGCTACATATCCTGATATGTTGAGCAAATAATTTGATGTATTCAGCATATGGAAAGTTGAAAATGAGCAGGTCCAAAAAGCTGGAGACAGCCCTGGTTAGAGGAATACCTCAGGAGGAATTTTTCAAAATTGGCCACAGAAAAATAACCATCCAGTAGCCAAACATAACGTAGCAAATAGGCTTGTGTAAAATAGCCAGAGAAGCTCCAGTCAGCCAGAGAAGCTCCAGTCCACCGTTCTCTGGCTAGCATATACAATTTTTGGCACCGTGTAGATCTACTTGGGGATTATGAAATATGTATTTTCTATTTTCTTAAATCCTACTTTCAAGTTGAGTAGAAAGAATCAGCAGGAACCAGTATTCTGTGATGAGTGAGTGATATAATAGTAATAGTAATTTAAGCTTCATGGAAAGGTCTGCAGAAAAATGTAAGATATGCTTAGATTTTATCAAATAGAAGTAATCAAACAAAACATTTTACACTATATGTCAGATGATCTATTCTCTATAGATTGTATAGAAATTATGTATCATGTGCACCCAAGAACATGATGGTCAGAAACTGGGGACATTCTCGAAATGTTATATATTAAGTAAGTCAACAGTGTATTGGCAATGTCTCTTGCAGTTGAGCCTTAAGAACAACTAGATGGATGATATAAACAGAATTCTTTGTACCCAAACAGATCTTATTTTGATTAAATCACATTTTGGGAAATGTGTGTCAATATTCAATGGTCTGTAGTGGATATTGTGCTCTCCTATCAGGGATGAGAACATGAAGAACTTGTAATGTAGAACCCGTTTAAATGCCTACTTAGTTTTATATGTCTGTTGTAGTCAGTTCCAACAGAAAGCTAGCATTTTATTTGGCATTTGAATTGTCATATGAATGAAATACCCTGTTCTAAAATGATATGATTTTATATAGGTCTGCTTTCTGTCGGTATCTGCCCTGGGATGTGTTCAGAAATTAATATAGCAAAAGATGTTGATATACAACAAAACCTCCTACATACGTACACTATACCACACATAAACAACAATAATGGGGGAGAAAGCCCTTTATAAGTGATGAAAAAGGCTATAAAGAGACTAGGATGGTTATAAAATCTCAGTCCATGAAGCAGCTCTCCCCAGAGCCCATCCATGTATTGCACAGTTAAGTAATCTTCACATATTACAACACATTTGTATTTTGAAAATAAAATATTTATCCATAGACCAGCTGGTAGAAACACTATTAGCTCAACGTCCTCTTGATTCACAGAATAGAATTGAAATTTGCATGTGGTAGGCCTTCAGAAAGTGACAGTTGACAGAACATGTACACTCGATAACTTATATTGGTAAATGCGAAGGGAACCTATCATTTATGACCTAATATCCCACACATCTTCACCCCGTTTTTAATTGGGGTATAACATAATCAAAGAAGGAAGACTAGACAAGACAAGACACACAAGTACTTATTTAACTATTTTGACTTTTTTCCCCAACTTTTCAACGTTACTTACACTCAGACAAAGTAAGGACGATAGAAAAAGGATGTGTCAAACTACCCACCCACCCTATCAATTTGTCGCGAACTGGTCCATAATGAAGCACTATCTAGTGACAAGAGTTGGTACTTCAGCCAGAGAACAAGTATTGTTTGTGGGTGTGGCTATTATGATCTATTATTCATGGGCAGAAAAAAGTTTGGAATGTGTGTGATGATTAATTTCCGGCCATTTGGCTTATCTACGTGTACGCAGCTGGAAGCAGGGATCAAGATCGTAGCATGCTCTCATATTCAGCAGGGGTCGGGCTGAGGTCCGGCCGTGTGGGTTGGGTTAAATGGGCTTTCCAGGCACTATTGAAGTATCTTACACGTTTGAATTTACATTGATAACTTTAGAGGATATTCTAATTATAATAACATATCTATCGAGAATGTAAAGATATCTGAATCAGACCACAAAATAGCGGCACACTTCCTTGGTCTTCCTTAGCCTCCATCGCAGGCTTTGAACCGGCTCTATCAGCCACCCCGTAACCATCTCGAGATGGTTACGGGTTGGCTGATAGTTGCGGACTGGCTGCAAAAAGTGTATCATTTAGCCCCCCCCCCAAAAAAAGCCGGTTCAAAGCCTGCTATGGAGGCTACGAAGGAGGAGAAAGACGGCTGCTCAGAACCCACCAGCCCAGGCCCACTTCATCTGCGAGCGATGCGGGCGAGCATGCCTCTCCAGGATAGGACTGTTCAGCCACCAGAGGGCCTGCCTTTCCCACTAATCCTCGACGAAGGGGAACAAGCCAGAGAGATTGCGTATTTATTTTTATTTTGAGGAGCCATGCAGAAGCAGTTATTGTGTTCCTGTTTGAAGGCTGCTCATAAGTTTAGTTGCTGAAACTTAGTAAACAACTAAAGTCTTAAAGAATGTAGCAGTATGGCATCTGAGAGTAAGGGGTGTTTGAGAGAGTGCAAAAACATTCCACAAGCAGTACTGTAGAAGGGGAAATGTTTGCAGCGGTTTCATGTTTGCAGTTTTTGTGGTGACCTCTTTGCCGCAAACTTAAAACCATCCAAAAAATGTTGTTTGTCTTCTGCCCACCTACTCCATTTTCTCCTTACTGCAAAAGTAAATCCCCGCAAACATCTACCATTTTACAGTATATGATATTGTGAAATGAGATGTGAATAAACTATGCTTTAGCATATTCCTGTTGTATTTCAATCATGATTACTGGCAAGGAAATAATTGTAAGACATGGAAATTTCTGTATATTGCTAATGTCATCTTTAGTGATATTGATATTTCAAATGAAGGAAAGTATCATGGACCACACACATAAGTGTTTTGTTTAATATCAACAATGAAATGTCATGCGGAGGTTAAATTTTGTACTGAAAACGAGCTAGTCCTCCCGGAAAGATCAAAATTTTAGGAAAAGATGAAAACATTGGTTGTTGAAATCAGCTCCCTTTTTCTGTTTGAAATCATCTTGAAAACATTAGTTTTATGCATTTAATACAATGCAGATACATGTAACTGAAGTCTAAATAAACATTCTGTTAACGTACTATAACTGTTTATTCATGTTTCTGTCATCATTGAAGACCACAGGTTACTTTCTCAAATTGTTCAGGTACAGGTCAGAACTTAAACCTCTATACGAGTACCTAATGTTATGTTTAGGTATATACTTGTATCCCTACAAAAACATTGATGTGAACATAAAGGCTTTGGGAAAGAGAAGAGAAGAATTCAAGAGATTGGACAGAATCCCATTTCCTAACTGCAGCTTAGTGCCCAGGAGGTGAGTCTCCAAATCTCTTTGTCTCTCCTTCCTTATTCATAATTAACAGTCATTAATTGAATATGTATAACAGAAATGATTTGCAATAAATATGATACATACTCAGATGCGAAGTATACAAGTCAACATTGCTATATCATACCATCAAAACACAATATCATCTTATCTTGTTAACAAATTATTTAACAAAATAACCGATAATTACAACTGCCATACACATTCTGCATTTGAAGAGATTCTATATGCTCTTTCTGTACACAAAGGAACGCTCTTACAACAAGCTTTCTATCAGACCTTTAGCTTTTCTTTGTGTATGGAAATAGCATATGAAAATCTCTACAATGTTAATTACCGCCACAGATTAACTTTCATTTGAACATTCTTCATTTGTTCATTTTGCACATGCTACTTCATCACATAGGAAGACAATGTCTTCTTATAACAATTCTTTTTCTACAACCATAACCTGTCACAACCTAATAGTAATACTAGATCTTTAGATGATGTAGTACAGATTAATACTTATATCCTTTCTATATTCATTGGCTTATGGTCTATCAATTGTTACTTTAAAGAACAGTTGTATCTTTTCACTTGAGAAGCATTTGAGGGACAAAAGGTCTGTATAAAAGTGTTTTGTTTGTCCATGACCGTTCAATTCCCAGTCTGGTGTTGCACCATTCTCTTATGCAGAGACTTGCTCGCAGCCTATACAATATATGTACATGATAAGGAGGCTCTGCTAAACTGGGCTGGTTAGAGGCCACACCCACAAATGTGGAAATCTCAGCCCTGTTTAGCAGCACCTCCCCAAGGTATATTGCATAGGCTGTGGGCAAGGCTCTGTGTAGGAGAATGGTGTAACCTGAACGTAGGAGTTACCAGTGTATCAATATCCTACCATCACACTGTGTCACTGAATAGTATGAGTTACTCCTGGTATGTACACTACAGACAACACATTTCTGGTGTCCTCTCCTTGTGTGCTCTTCTGTTGTAGTACAGCTACCAGCTGTGGATTTCTGAAAGAAAAAAAAAAGAACATTTGGTCACTAGGGATGTCCCTGTAGCTCAGCTGATAAGCAGCCTCACAGTTAAGATCCTGGTTCCAATGAGTTGGTAACTGGGAGACCTTGGAACATCATTATACCCTGATACTGAAACAGCAAGGAAACATGCTTCCCTATGTGCCACTAGGCTTTACATGGGGTTGGAACGAACAAATGCTGGAAAATATAGATGTACTTGTAATACTTAATAGTATAAGCAGATGTGTCAAAGATAATTGGCCATACACAACAATGGGGAATGCAAACAAACAAACAAACCTACCTATAACCTCATTGAGGTGGTTGTTGAGCCAGTCTTGTGTGATGTCGTCCAGGTGGTTGTCGAAGTCCACCAGGTTCCTAAAAACTTTCTGGTTCAGGAGTCCAGACGCTGCCGATAGACACTGCTCTTCTAACGTTATGCTGTAACAAACATTTCAGCAAAAATGTCAACCATTTTATCATAAGTTCACACTGTTCCTTGATTGACCTTGCTATTGGTTATTCCAAGGAAGCTTGACAGAGAGAGTGGGTGATAAAAGTAAAATTTGGATGAACTTTTTCAAAGTTCTCTCATCTCAGGCTGTATGTGTCTGCATGATCTATACACCAGGTATAACCACCCTTCGGTAAACCAGTAACACACCAGCTTCACAGGCACGTGGCGCAGCAGCAGCTGGTTATATCACACAGAATGATCTGTTACACATAACCTTTGCACATCTAGCTGCAAGCATTGTTTAAAGCAATTTAATGAGGATACCCTAGCCTACTGTACTCAATGATAGCTCTAGCAAAAACAGTTCTAGTAAAAATAAAACAATACTGATGAGAGTTACTTCTACAACTGCTTGTTTTTACCACACATGAAGAAAGTTAGTTCACCTACCTGTCTGGATTTCTCTCCTTGAATTTTCCATCTTGAAAAGCATAGACTCTGAACACAGCATCTTCCATGTCAGGAGTCATTTTACAGTTGTCAACCTGTGGAGCGTGTTACATTAAATATTGATAAATTCATGTTATACTTATGGGAAATACCAATCCTGGAAATAAGAAGATACATGGGCTCAAAATACTGGATGCATATACATGTACATGTACATTTTTGTGCACCCAAAATTGGAGCTGTATATGTATCTAAATTTTGACTGTGGGCGCACTGGTGTACCTAGAACCTATTTGTGTAGGGATACAAACAGTAAAGGTACTGTCAGTACAAGTAGTATATAGCATGTTTTAGACATTTAAAGTTCAGAAAAAAATTATAGACTTTGTTGTATTACTTGTTTAAAATAAGTTAGTTATAGAATGTATGTTGTGCAGCTAATATTTTTCTGTAGACATTTTTAGGTTAGGTGCACGTGTTACCAAAAATGAATTCTAAGCCTGACTTTTGAAGTTGAAATTAATGATAGATAAAGCACAACATCAGGACAGATGGCTACTAGTAAGACATATATGCTGGGCTAACAGCTGTCATAGTTATAGTCCTTAGCCAAGCATACAATGTACATGTAGCTACTGGCTTGATCTAAGTAACAGCTGTCATGCCGTGAAATGTCTTCCCGAAATGGAGGATGGTGGTTCTTAGGTCTAGGAAAAAAAAAAGGTGATTCTGGTTACCTGACTGACCCTAACCTTTCTTTTGGGGGGGTGGGCCACTGGCTGGGACATAAAATTTTTGATCTGACATGAAAGTAATGAAATTCAACAGACCTCCTGTATTTCAAACTTTGGACAGCTGAGCTGATGTAAGAATGTTCAGTAAACATTGTATTTCTTTGTTCAGTCCATCAATATAGTATTATACTTGTGCTTGTAAAATGTAACATTAACATGTATATCTGTATGATTAGAATACTGTTGAAAATACCGGTGTTCTGGTGCATTTCACTGTATGTGTATCTATAAAAAAGTATAATTTGTCTGTCGAAATCTGAGAAAAAAAAAGAGAGGATCCCTACATATAGCTAGCCACAGATCCTAACTTTTTCTGGACCATGTAGCATTCTTCTTCCTAGGTTTTAAGAAACAAGTGTCTGTATTTACCAGTTATGAGGGCCAAACCACTTACCATATATAACGATGCATCATTGAAGTTGTCACATATTCTATCCATGATTTTGTGTGTAACAGCATTGGGGCTGCAATAAAGGGACACATAATACACATTATAAATTCGACACATCAATTTAAATACATTAACATACTTCATGACCTTTCAGCTGATAGCAACACTTAAAGGTGTTTGTTAAATGCAGGCTACAGTCTACTGTTTTTTTACATTACAGTTAACAAATTATATCCTGTCATGTGTTCAGTTTTTAACTTGGTCACTAATCATTTTCTTGTATGCACAACGTTCCTAAATTATATCTAGCAATTACCATATCATTTTCTACTCCCCTAAGAAGATAATTTACCCTCCTTGCTATAACAAAATGGCCCCACCTCGCGTCTTTGACATGTTCATTCGCCTGGTAGTATCCCGCAATGATCAGCTTGTTCTGTTCACAGTATGCGTCGATCTGAAAACAGACATATCAGTTTAAGTTACAGCCACCGAACAAAATTATGTCAGAGGAAGAACCCCCCTCCCACTCGTACATATTCAGGGACAAAATTACCTGTGACAAAGCGACCTCCAACATGGGCGCCAATCCCAGCGCTAGGTGGAAAAGCGGAACACATTCCACTATAGACACGACCTTGTCGTCCTTGTATCTCTTCCTGTCAGCCAGAAGTACGCCGTTGACGGCGAATTGTGGGTATTTCGCCGCGTGAAGTACGAGTTTCACGTAAGAACGCACGCTTATTTCAATATCCGCCATTTTGGAATAACCTCTGAACTTCCGTTGGGAGAATCCACTACAATTTATACACTACAGACCTCAAATATCTTCCCACAAACTTTAATAGGAATATTTGAAAAAGAAGATAAATGTCCTTTAACTTACCCTATCTGAAAATACGGCTACTTCTCATTTATTGCAGTAAATTTCTTTTCATTATTTTTTTTTTCCTTCATGACAATGGTTTGATCCTGAAGTTGTGGTGAATGGGAGAGAAGGCAGATTTTGATTGACAGTGCAAGGTGTCTTTCTTGAATGACACTATTCAGACATGAATGCCGGAGGGGTTTCCTCAAACCACTGTTTAAACATGGGTAACTCACTGGTACAGTGACTGGAATATTCCTTGTTTAGACTGAATGCTGTGGAGAGTCTAAATTTTGTTTCTTGATACCTTCTAAGGAATCTTCTTCAAGAAAGTCCTTGTTTCGAATCCCTCAGTGCCTGTTAGGTAGAACAAACACTGAAGGATGCTGGGAATTAGCCTCGCCCTGTGTGCGGGGCTGTTTGCGGCGCTGGCATCAGTGTGCGCCAAGGTTGCCATGGCAACAGAGGAGGCAGCTGCGACCTGCCAGGTGCTGGTGTATCAGGTGTCATTGCTGCTCCAGCACGAGCAAGGCGATGGGTCAGAGGTCGTCTGTGAGTTGGTAAGTAGTTGTTGATTGAAAGCTGTTAGGAAATTTTGGTTAAACCATCTGCAGTGGTCGCTCAGTCTACTTGTCATAAGTTTATTACATTATGGGCATTATAGCTATTCCTGTCGATAGTCATTATAGTGCAAAGAAAACTCTTAGTGACAGGAAGCACATGCATAGGAATAGGTTGAAGTCAGTAAAGAACAAGTTACAGAATTGGTACTGTAACAATAGTTCTATAAACCTTGCATGCGCCGTCTGCAGAAGTTCGTGGTCACATCTTTCTAAACATCCATTTATTGTTCTAGATATGATAATGATATTTATTATGCCTTTTAGGTCCTGACGTACTTTCGGATCATCTGTTTTGGGATGGTGTTTGTGCTGAATGCTGTGATGTGGGTGTTCTTCACTAAGGCTCTGGCAATCTGCAAGTCCTCGGTCGAGGCCACAGTCACCAACACAGCTGCTAACTTCTTCTTCTCTGTAAGTTTCTTATTGTCCTGTGCAACCATGTAACAAGCTTTTAGGAATATGATGATTATCATCCTCTTGACCTTATGTCAGTTAAGTTACTAGTATACTGTATTTTAACGCTTAAAGGTACCACTATGGTACTAGAGCCCAAGATAGTTTACTGTGACAATAACTCATGTTCTTTGTGGACATCCCAACATCTTTCACCACGCTTTTCATTACCTTCGCCAAGGTTATGTTTTCATTGCCGTTTGTGTGTTTGTTTTTGGGCAGCATAACTCAGGGAGTTGTGGATGGATCTTGTTATTTGGTATAACGAAGGGTACTAGTAGGAGTTGGGAAACCTAAGGTTAAGTTTGATATGGGCTACCCAGCAACTTTCTATGGCACTGTCGCAGAACTTAGTTACAGTCTTGATATCTTGTGTTGAGGACATGCTATGGTCTTGATTTCTAAGTGATAGATAGCTCTTGTTTGAGCTCCATGAATAGTTTCATCAGTTGGTAAGTTCTTTGTACACAACCACTAGCGTATACAACCTACTACTAGTACACCACTGAATTCGATAGCACTGAATTTAGTTTATAAGCTTAGTTGTTACGCATATGCGGTCATGCTATGGTCATGATTTTTGAGTGGTAGATAGCTTTTATTTGAGCTTTTTCATATTATTTTGCGACCATACTAGCAGTGAATTCAATTGGAAACTAAGTTACTGAAGACGTATGTAATGTTAAATGTATTTGTGGAATGACAATTTCCTTTCTGTTTTTCCTATAGGGTGTCCTGGGAAGGGTTCTATTCCATGAGGCCCTTTCATTGCTGTGGTATGTCGGAGCATCCTGTATTGTTGTTGGACTGCTATTCATACACAGAGGAAGTGACACAGAAGAGACAAGGGTAACAACAGACACTCAGACTACAGCAGGGGCTGCAACACACGTCACAGGACAGGACAAGAAGCACAGATAGCATGAATAGTGCTTTATCACTTTCTCAAGAAAGTCTTTGGTTTGAATCACTTAGTGCCCGAGTCTCACCGGTTAGGTAAAACAAACACTGAAGGATGTTGTGATTCAGTCTTGCCCTTGCCTTGTGTGCGAGGAAGTTTGCAGTGCTGGTATCAGTGTGCACCAAGGTTGCCATGTTTTTTTCCCAGGCCTTGGACCCGACCTACTACACCACTTCCAACTTACATGCGGCCACTATGCAATATTCACATCACTGCGGACTCACACCAAGACAAACAAACAAACACACCAACTGACGACAATACCTCCGTTTTCACTGAGGTAAAAGTGTGACAAGTAAATAATTCTAGACACGGTTGCTATGATTTATTGACCAAGGACATTGCATGTGCCAAAGATATTCAGACATGATTTCTGATTGAATTTGCTGTTAAGTTGCTAGCACAACATCACGCTTACTGTCACTGTCACTACAGAAGGTGGCAAATACAATAATGCTTCAGAGTAGCTGTTACTTTTACACTGTTGAGTTTTGCATTATATTGTTTCACCATCATCAGATACAGCACATGGACACACTTATCAACTTCATTAGTGCTTCATACAGGCAAAAAACAAAAAAGTTATTGCATGTTATTTGCTTGTATTAAATGGTGGTTGTACCAAAACTTTGGGATACTTTTGCACTGCTGTACAATACTCAACGAGATATATATTATACGGCATATCCTTGCACATACAAAACGTCTTATATATTTTGTTGTGATATGTGCATCATCTATTATCTGATATCTTCTATATACTATGCAGCATGTACTTACAACATCAGAATGCAAACAAATGTATCATTAAGTATTAAAGGCAGGGTTCCACTTATGCTTGTAGAGCAGTTATCTCATGATTTTGAAGGTTATGTCACACTTACTTGATTAGATGGATGCACGCATATCAATTTTCCTCCGTTTCCAAGAAAAAAGGTTTGCGACCATACTGTAAATTGTACAAAGAAGCTGCAAAATGAGCAGATGTATGCTGTCATTTGTTCTGCCTTCATGACCAGTTTTTTTGGCCTACCTTTTTTTCTTCTTTCTTTTGAACACTCACATTAGTTTTGGGGTGCCGTATAATCAATTCAGTATGGCCTTATACCAATTACTACCAACATGTACATTTTGTATATCACTGCATGTCGTTTGCTGTCTAAAACTGTGGGACATTTTACAGCAACAAAGCTGCAGTCCACTGTGTAGCATGTACTAGTCTGACATACTGCCTGTTGTTTCTAATATTGTAATATTCATGTTCTGCTACATTTCGTTCCCATTCATCTCTCACAGGCTTCCTTTGCTTTCCACAGTTGCTTCTGTAATACTTAATGTGCTCTTTTTTTCACATCAAGAATTAGTCATGAAATTGTGAACAATGCTCAATCACAAAACATAGTCATCTGATTAAGATGTAAATGTAGCACTGGCGACAAGAATTCACCTAGGCCTAGGAAAAAAAAGTGTTGTGTTACCCGACTGACCCTAGCAAAACCTGCCAACCTTAGCCTTTTTTTTGTGGGTCGACTGCTGGCAAGGGAAATTTTTGATGACATCTGAATGATGAAAAAGTTGTAGAGTTGTTTCTACTGCAATAGAAAATTGTGCTTGCACAATGTATATCTGTAAAATATGATGTCGAAAATACCAATGGCATGTCAGATATTCATTGTTTGAAAGTATTTGTTGGACTACTTCAGCCAAAATCTAAAAAACAGGAGAGAATACCGGATACTACTACTACTACAAATCCCTACCTACTGACCCTAATATTTCAAAGCTGTCAGCAGAAACACAACATGAATTTTCCAAGCCCTTAACATCAAGTGTACCAATGCCACAGTTGCACAGAGAATTAGCAACAAGTAATTCTAACATCAATGTTTCAGCAGTCATGATTCACTGTTGACAATACATTATCTAAAACCATGTATTAAATCACATATCATTACTTTTTTTTTTGCACTTACTGATACTTTCCATATGGCTTAAATATATATAAATGCCTGATTAAAAAAGTCCACCACCTTTCTCAGTCTGGAAATACATGTAGGTGCCGTATGTAAACATGAGACTTTATAGCTTTGAATACTTTAAAACAGGCATATTCTTCCGTCCATTTGTGCGGCTTGATGTGTACAATATTTCATATGAAACAGCATCTACACAAATGCATCTACCTTTGAACACCACTAAAAGACATGAGAAAAAATTTACTTTGTAACTTAATCACCTAACTCTACTGCACCCTCCTAAAAGCAGGACCCTTATCGCTCAATTCGTTGGCTCGCTTGCGTAGGGGCCCTGCTCTTAAGCCCCGGTAGACACAGTTCTGACGACGTCCCCACCAAAACAGCTTCAGCCAATCAAAGGGTTTGCTAAACCTCATCTAGAGCAAAGGACGCTGGGAAGCTATCAACCAATCAGGTTACGTCTCACATCGTTACTTTAGGTTCAGAAGAAATTAACTGCCAAATTGTGCCAAATAAGGATAGCTCATAAATTATTCATGAGGAACTGTCAGTAACGTCGCCAGAACCGTGTCTACCGAGGCTAAAGAGCAGGGCCCCTACGCGAGCGAGCCAACGAATCGAGCAATAGAGGTCCTGCTTTCCCCTACGCGAGCGAGCCAACGAATCCAGCGATAGGGGTCCTGCTTTTAGGAGGGTGACTCTACTGCAGAATTCTGAACAAATAGAGCAGCATCAACTTCAAGTACAGCAACATTATTTACAGAAAATACAAGCAGATACTGAAGTATCAATTCAAATCACTTTCCTTCCACAAGGCTAAAGTAGAAAGTAACACATGCTAATTTCCTATCATGATTATTGTTTGTTCATTTGTCATGAGGAAACATACTGTTGTTTTAAAGAACCGTTGTTTAAACTTTATAACTGTGGTAATTTGAATCTTACACCACCTGTCCACTAGAGGCTCGACTGCTGAGCGACTGTAGATTTGACAGATTTCATATCTTAAACAAATTTCATAGATAAAGAACAAACCTTTTTATGTGTTTTGTTGTATGTTAAATCATACTTTTACACCTTGCATCATATTACAGTTATGAAATCAAGGGTTACACAAATCCAATAATGCCACTCAGTGATTGCTGTTTAGTGGAAAGGGGTTCTTAAAATGACATTATTTTTTCAATCTATGGCTGGTTTCTGCAATAATCTATCAATACTATTTGAAATATCGAATGTAAAGCAGCAAAAGAATTACATACTGGATCTGCTTTCTATCTTGGTTATGAGACCATCATTTTACTTCCTGTCATATTTCTTTGCTCGTGCCCTGAAGCTATTGCCATGATTGGCTTGCAAGCAACAAATGACTGACTGCATATTGCATGCCCATAAACCATTTTCTTAGACTAACGTTACATGTTTCACAAACATAACCTGGGCATTTAAAGTGGCTTCAAAAAGTTGTCCTTATTCTAAAATCCAGAGTACATCCCAACCAATCAGAAAGATTCCTCAAATTGTTGATGGGCTGTTTTTGCCATGTACATTGGACTCCTCAGGTAAATCTGATGATTTTCATTTGAACATTCCAGGATGCTTTACTTTAATTTCTTATTGACAATTGGTCCAATGTTTAACATGTGGTAATTGTGGAAGTGGAAAATGAACACGAGTAAAAATTTTTTTTTCAAAATTTTTAAAAGGGACATCAATTTTTTGAACATATTCTTGATAAACAGAGGGTGACTTTAAACAGAGATTTGCCCTTGCTGTCTGTTTCTTACAGGGAAAGGGTATTCAAGTTTCAGTTTAAAGCCAACTCTCTCGGGCACAATAGACTGAAAGCAACGGACAGCCTCCGGGGGTCCTTCACTTGACCTTTGCCCTTTGCAGCGGGGGTGAGGCGGATTGCACCTGGATCCTGATAGCAGCCGCGTCCTTCTTCAGGTGTGCAGGTGAAATGACAGGTGTGGAGTGAAATTTGGGCAAGTTCTGGGCAGGGGAGGAGTCAGAGTCGTTCCAGCTCTGGGTGGCGGCGTCTGCTGAAGTGTCCGCAGATGTCAGGACGCCACTGTAGAGAAAAAAAGAAAATTACTTTATGGGAGCAAGAAACTCTATGATAGAAATAGATATTGACAATCAAGCTTAGAGTCAACTACTTCAATGTAAATGGTGAAGATGCAGCTTTTTGGCGACACCTCAAGGGTGAAAGCTTTTTTCACACTAGTCAGTATTATTGCAACTGTGGTATGTTCACAGTGGCCTCATTGTTTACACAGATGAAACTACACAGGCACTATTTTCTTCTGCTGCAGCAGTCATAAATTAGACCGCAGGGGGTTTAAGAGGATATCGAAACAAATAGTGCACCACACACGACAACCAAGTCTGGGAAAAACGGCAACTGCATGCAAAGAAACAGAACCTGAAAAACAACAGGAGTTAGAGTGAAAGAACCCAAAGCACACACAAATCCACCATGCTGTGCCATCCGAGTTAGCCTACAGCCAAGGACCCATAACCCCCAACAAGAACCAGCCACCACAACAACGTCTCATCATGCCTTTTACAGAGACAGAGAGGGAGTATTGTGAGAGGACCTTGTTCTGACGGTGAGGTTTGTACGCGGTTCGATGCCCCCCTCTTCCACCTGACTTCGGCAGAAGGCTCCGGTGCATTTGTCGTTGTTGTTGGGGATTTCAAGAAGCTGGAGAACATGCCGCGGAACTTTTCGATTGGGCTCAGAGGAGAAGGTAGTTCTGATCTGAAAACGACGAGCCATACATACGTATGTGAGCGGAGGTGATGTGCTCAATATCGGCCCCATGAGAACCGTGTAGGGGTGGGGGGTTGGGGGGTTAAGGAAAGGTGACCACTGCTATCCAGTTGTAGAATGTGGTATGAAGGGAAGATGACCCGTGTTGAGGTTAGGAGTACAAGATCTAAATGCACCTGTCCCCAATAGTCTCTCTTTGTGAGAGTTACCGTAAAAGAGGATCTTGAATCAAAGACGGTGCTGATTTCAACAACCATAAAATGCTATCATCTCTTTCCAGTGCTAAATTTTCATCTTTGTTGTACAAATAACACGTTTCTAGTAACAACATAAGTAAAAAGGTCGTATACTTGAGTGTACGTACGAGTTAATTCAGGTACAGTACCGTTACACTGATGTTCTGGTATTTTGAACCTATATCCAGATGTTTTTGCGGTACTGTATCCGTACCAGCTATAGGTAATTGTACACGTCCCTCAACTACATGTACTGCCGGCACTGCTTGTCATTGATCATTTATAAATTTGCAAGAAGTCCTACTGAAGCCTGTACATTTCTCACTTACAAAATATGTAATTTTTGGTGTTTTATTCATCTGTTCTTGGCAAGTTAAGATTTGACAAGGCCTTAACATCTTTACAAGTACCAGTGTGGTGGGGCATTACTGCAATAGCAGAAGACAACAGAAATACAGATTGCATTACAGCACCCAAGTTACTGAGTGAAAAGACTCTCTTTGCACAACTGTTTTATTCAACATACGTTTCAGTGACCGTCTGTCACCTTCCTCAGGGCAACTCTGACTGTCAATTCTTGCCCTGAGGAAGGTGACAGATGATCACCGAAACATTGGTTGAATAAATCACTTTGTTGTGTACAAAGAGTCTTTCTATTCAGCGACTTACCAACCTGATGAAACTACCGTAATTCACTTTATCTTCACAGTAGCATTGATTTCACGGTGTAAGGAAAATGGACATTTTCACTGAACTTTAACTTCACGGTGGTGGCAAGTGATTTACAGAACAGATGTATGAAGGAATCATAAACAATAACAACAGGTTTTTCATTTCTTTTCATGGTGATGATAAGTTCACAGTACAGAGGTATCTGTGAAAACAGTGAACATAAAGTTACAGTGAAAGAAACAAGTATTCCTTGTGCACCCAAGTTACCCACCTTCTTGACACCACCCTGTTCTCACTAGACTGCAGACTGCTGAGAGTGACAGTGCTGGCGTTGTTGGATGTCTGGTCCTGGAGCTGGCCCTGGTCCGCCTCAATGGCTGATGGGAAATCCGCCTCCGCAAGACTGCCCTCACTACCCTGGGCAGGAGAATGACTTTGTCCACCCAACCTGGGACAGAGAGCAAATAATATGTTGCCTTCCACTAGCAATTTGACTAATAGGGCACTGAAGATAAATTAGCTATGTATGTGTGCATGGTAGATTGCTGCCATGTCCTAAAAACTTTTGTTGAGAACTACTGCTAGTGGGGAAATCTAGAGCTCTGGCCCTGAGGTTGTGCTCAAAAAAGGAAAAAAAGGAAAGTAATCTCAAACCAGCTTACATGTGCATGTAGTTCACTGAAGAGCTAATCTTCGACTAGTCGTGACAGAGAAGACAGACACTATGAACAGTATTTACAGGTTTATCATACCAAGGAAATTCCCCTAGCCCTTTTTGAAAAGTACATTGTTCAGTGGACTATAGCTTAATGTCCCATCCTAAGGACCGCAACCCTTTCCAGTAGCGTGCATGTCGGGTGAGCAACAACAGCTATGATTCGAACTCCGACCTCTTGGTCCAGAGACAGGGTTGCTAACCACTGGACTACACAAGCTAACCCAAGAGACAAACAAGATACAAAGTGATAAAGCTCCCCCGTCTCTTAACCGTGACCTTTGACACCTAGGTCACATGACCCCTCCTTATGAGCTAAAGAAAGATGGCGGATGCCACCCGAAAGCTTCTCTACTTAACAAAGTGATAAGAAATGTCATAAAAAGGGCTCACCCGAGTCGCCTCTCCAGTTCTTCCTGCCTCGCCTTGCTCTGGGCCAGCTCAGCCTTCAGGGACTCTACTTCATGGTTTTTCTCCAGGACTTCCCTTCTGAGGTTGTAGACACACTCCTCTAGAGACTCACACAGGGCCTGGACAGGTGACACACAAAGGGAAGCATGCACACATGGAAAATTAGGGCTGTTTCAGTAAATACAAAAAAGGGGGCACAGCAAGCGAAAAACTCAGGTGGGGGATGTTTAGATTGCTATTAAGGTAAAGGTAGTCCCATAGCCTCTCAAGGCTATAGTAAATTGTTGTTGGAGATGTTTATAATTAATTAGGCCAAACTGTCATAATCATATGGATGACATCCACACACACATCCCTTGTCGTCCTTGACGTCCAAAACGTTTTTGACCGTACTGTACTTTATACAAAGAAACTGCAAAATGAGCAAAAAAATATCTGAAAATGCAAACTAATGAGCGAAGTCTTCAAAGTTAAAGAGAAAAGATGTGAGAGGACAAAAATGAAGGATTTATTGTTTGGTAAACCATGTTATGTAAGTTCAGTCATTTGTAAAACCTTCCTGACCACTTAGATTTCACGATGAAGGCAACTTTTTTCAAGGTCATTTTTGGGGTACCCAGATGATGTCATCAATATAATCAAATCAGTATGGTCTTATCTGAAATAAAACATGCACACAAAATGATAATACGGGTGGCAGGTTATCTTTTATGTGCAGACTGGCTACCACAAGTAACCTACAGCTACCAAAAACACACACTCTACAAATGACACTGCTTACAGTATGTACTACTAAGTCTTGAATGATGTTGTACACACATGTGTACATGTAATACCTGGATGGGGACAACTTGCATTTCCACAGAATGAGAGAAGTTACCGCTGGTGTCGAAATTCAGACCCTATTTCAGGAAGTGACACAGTTCAGGTTACATTTGCCATTTTAAAGGGTGCTTGCTTACGTGACTTACATGTAGACCCCTTTCAGATTCATGCCAGGATTTGCAAATTGTGGCACAAAAATGGCACAGGATTGATCCTGATTTGATTAAGACCCCTTGAAGCTGGATTCAGACTCTTCATACCAGGATTTGGGATCAATACCATGACTGGGTTAATCCCAGATCCAGGTATGAAAGGGGTTCTATGATATAAGCATTGTCTGCCATGCTGGATTGTCAAAGAGGGAAGTCGCCAGGTAATATAATTTGTATAATTGATACAATTACAGTCATCTAATCATCACATTGCACACAAGCAAGTTTATAGGTCAAATGACTTTTCCGGGTTCTAAAAACCAGCGTGGCAGTTGTGAAGTCACATACAAGCACCCTACAGCTCTTTTTGACACAGGTGATTTTCTGAAATAATTTGGAAAAAATGCTCTTCATTTTGGCACAAGAACTCTTGGATTTGTGTAAAAAGAATAGATGTAGACAATGTATCATATTTTGGGGAGCCTTGTGAAATGAGCTCCATGTTTAAACCTAGTTTACAAAAGAAATTGATAGAATCACATTCCAAAGCAAAGAGGCATGTCGATGGTTATGGTGCAAGTTTTTCATCTACAGTAGTGATCACACAGTGTGCAATATTTCTCATTTGGCGTGTCATTTATTGGATACTGAGTTTGTTATATAGATATGCTCTAGGAATCAATGATTCTCATGGTAATTTCAGCTTGGCAATTGCAGCAAAGCATTGAAGGAAATTTCATTTCTGCATGATTGATTACATTTGCAGTGCAGCAGTTAGGAGATACAGTACTGCATGTGGAAGAGCGCCACACGTTGATTAGGGTCGGAATTACATCACACAGCATTAACTCTGGTTTGTGTACAGAACTCTGAGTACTCTCCAAGCAGAGGAGTGGGTCCAGCCGGTTTTTGACGTGTTTTTAGGCGTTTTTGTCGGGCTTTGTCATGTTTTTTTCTCTCTATAACCCAGACACAATATAGAGACAAAAAAAAATGACAAAGTAGAAAGCCAGACAAAAACGCTTAAAAACATGTCAATAAACCATCCGGACCCACTCCTCTGCTTGGAGAGTAAACTCGGAAGTCCTGGCTCACAGAACATACCCTACTCTCCTCCAGTCTGTCCAGCGGGTCGGGAGGGTCGTCCAGGCAGAAGAACTCTCGCACAGGGTCGCTGGGAATACAGAGCGGACTGTCAGATTGAACTTACATGTATTTAAGTGCCAGTCCCATGTTTTTAATGACAATGACACTTTATTGCATATTCATGCCTGACATGGGCTTAATGCATTAGGTAACATAATTGAAGTAAAAGAAAAGGAACACTGTGTTTCATTCCATCTAAATACAGAGTCTCTTCTCTCTTATTGAAACGTGTACACAAATTCACATCATAGCTTTTAGATGACGTCATGATAAGTGGGGTTTGTGGATTTAGTAGAAATGTGGTTTATTGGAGGTCTTCTAGATGATGAAAGCTTGGGGAGATTGGTTTAATTGTTTTGAAAAGCCTGTTTCTTTCAACCTCATAATGATTGCACACAATTGTGTGGCCCAAGGGCTATTGAAACAGAGATTGGCACCGCCCTATGCATCATCTAGTGCTGGAAGGACTTTAACATAATGAAGGCATTTACAAATAAAATGTATTTCATCTTCCATTGCATCCGTTATGCAATTGCACAAAAGTCTCTCCTGAACTGGCAAAAATATAGGAAAAAAAAAGATGCACTTACCTGTCAACAATATCAACATGCCCGATGACATTATTGACAAAGGCCTGCAATCCCAGAATTCTGTCCTCTAGAAAGGTGGGATCAAAGTTGTCCTTGAACCAACGTTTGGGTGGCAGGGCCAGGCGGAAGGTCGGGAACAGGTTTCTCAGCTACAGAAAAGAAAAACAAGTGTTGCAAATGTGTTTTACACTTATCTTAAGGTTTGTCATGTCCCGGAAATTGTTGAGTAACAGTGGTCAGGAATAGTTTGTATCTGGTTTCTGTTGCTATTTCCTGTTTTGTCTGTACCTGGTAACTAAAGGTATGTATTGCAGAATCTGACCGATCAAAACATTAAAGGAAAGTCGCTGTTTTAGGTAATTTTCTGTATCTGAATCTACCGCATAACACTGCACAGCGATATGAATGTGACTTTAGTTTGTTGTATTGTGATAAAGCCTGCAATTTTATCCAACTAGGAACTTTTTGGAAGACGTCTAAAATTAGTAAAAACAAGGGTAATTTGCATGGATTGCTTTTCCGTTATTTACAACTGCTAGAAATTTGAAAAATGTCATGAAGTTATTTGCAAATGTAAATCTGAAGGCAGACTTTTATTTGCCATTTTGGCACCAAAATTCTACAATACATGTATGTGCCTTTAAGTTACGTTGAATATAATTTCTTAAGCAGGGGGAAGGCTTAACGAAGTGTTTTCCCATAATCACCAAGCAGATATGGGGTAAAAGCTCACACTATAAGAACCCCTTCACCACTGATAATCTCCTCACCTAAGCCTGTGTTGAAATCTCAAAATGATTTCATTAATTTTGCTCAGCAAAGCAAGAGCAAACAAAAAAATGCAGGTTATAAAAAGCACTTTAGAGAGCTTGTAAGACAAGATAAACAAATGAACACCACCTTTAAAAGAAACAGAAATGGATAGCCTAAGTAAAATCCTTGTTACACTAAGGACTTAGGTACATTAACTGCAAATTCTTTTTCTTTCTCAGTGGTTTTATTTCTCAGTAGCAGGAAAATGTAGGTCTTCACAGAGTGTTGAAACAAACTGTAATACAGTAGTCGTACAAGGGAGAGCGCTGTCATGAATAGACAGTTGAGAGGTCACTGCGAAAATAAAACCACTGTGAAAGTTTCAAGGTTACAGTTCCATAAAACAAAAGTATACATGCCCTCTTGTTCACGATACTAGCATGCACTACGCAGATAAATAGGTGTGCCTTTTGGAGCAATGCTTAAACCAAGGATAATACTAAGGCTAGGAAAAATAAAGTCAAAGCATGTGAGGATTAGTAGACATTGCCTTGATCCTTGCTAGTCAGTTACATGTAGTCTGTCAGTCACATGAAAGGAAATGTTGTATTCTACTAGCCTGGTATCCAACCTATATTGTGCTCTAGATCTGTCCGCCCAATGGATAAGGATGACAGAACACAATACATAGAGAACACAAGGTGTGTTCCGTATCAACTGAGGTACCAGCCTGACCGTGGGCCGTGGGCACTCCAGAGGTCAGGGGGTAATCGGACCAGCAGAGGGCTTGTACTGAGGGTGATACGGAACACACCATAATAGTATTCTTTATATGTCATACCCACCCAAGAAAACACATTTCAATGTGAAATGCACCAGAAACTGAAAAACGTTTGGTGTCCTTGAACAAAAAAATGGTAAGAACATCATTTCCAAGGTCTGAATTTGCTATTCGAATTTTTGCAGTGCACGCAAAGCATTCTATATAAGACCACTAGATACAATTAAAAGACCGTAGGATACCATAAAATCTGGACCAGTCCAGAACACCTGAAAACGTTATCATGGCCCAGGTATGACATAAGGATGGATACCAGGCTAGTATTTCATAGCCTGAGTATCATCTTGTTTAGATCCAGGCTCTACCCTCAAATGTGGAGGTAGAGCCTGGAACTAAATAGGATAACACTCAGGCTAATTATTCCACTGTGCAATGCAAAGAAACTGCTGCGAGAGGCAAACATGTATGATTAGTACAAAGTCCATTTTGACCCGCTGAGCTTCTAGCACTCATTAAGGAGAACTGCAGCATGTTTGAATAGCGCCTGGCAGCATCTGTTTTCTGGATTGCACCACAGTGTCAGATCATTACGTGGTCAACATCAGGGCTGTCTCCAGGACCCATCCCTCCTTTCCAGGATGAAAATTTTCTTGTTGGGACAGAAAAAAGTTTCATCCCGTCAGTCCGAAAAATCTTAACTTTCATGATATGAAAATATATTTTCGTAAGCTTGAAATGAGAGAACATCGGAAAATTAGAAAATCAATATCAACTTTTCCTTCCAAATTCAAATTGAATCTAGTTTTGCCTTTTCCTTCCAAGGCCTGCGGTAGATAAACTCAATACCCCCTTCCCCAACAATGAGTGGGACAGACAAAAATTTCAAGCTGGAGACAGCCCTACTGGACAGTTTCATGTACAAAGCTGATCACCATGATAGCAAAGAAAGAACGTGGGTTGAGAATGAGAGTCTAATGCGGTGAACTGCAACCAAATGATGTAAGAAGAGCCATTCCAGCTTCTCTACACAATGTACAATAACCTGTCAAACCTAAAAACTGCTAAAGAAAAAGAAAACGTTGTAACTGTATACAGTATACTACGGATTAGAAACGGTTGTGCATGCACAAGTTACATCGCAGGTCATGCTCGGAGGTCATGCAAGGCATGCTGGGTAGTAGGCACCTTTCCCACGACTCCGTCGTTGTTTTCTTCGTCGTCATATAGACCAAACCTGTAGCCCGGGTAACGTGCCTTCAACTGTGGGGAGGGGGGTATACGTAGTGCATTGACAGTGCAGTCACATCCATGAACACACATATGTAGACATGCAAAAATAAAATAAAATAAAGTCATACATGTATATACCAAGATGCATGACACCTCAATTAACAAGTGTGTACATGCAAAAACAAAGTGATTAAATCATACATACTAAGATACCTGACAAGTGTAAGGTAAAATGTCTCAGAAACCTCTGACACAAAATAAGTCTTTCCTTCTCTATAATTATATCATGCAAAAAACCCAAAACATATTGCTTTAAAAATAGGCCGTATAAAATGCTTGTGTATGTACCTTAAAGCCTCATTTGTTAGCTAACACCTCAATTAAAATTCTGAGCTATGAGTATGCCTATGACTGAAAAAAAATGGAGATGAATTTGAACAATTTGCACAATTTGAAATCTACACATAACGTCATAAGCAAGAGACAATGAGGACACTTCACTCTTTGAAGTAGAGTCGATTCCACATTACCGAGAGGGTGTTTGTTGTCTTTTGTTCTAACATTTGTAAAACCTTTGTAACAATCTAAGGGAGATAAGTGACTGTTTAGAACAATTTCCAACATTCATGTGATGTTCTAAATAGTTTCTGCTGTGTTCCAACATGTTAGACAAATTTCTAACATTGCACATGTTATTTGTATTATTTTCGAAACTGTTGGAAAATAGGTTGATCATTTGTTCCTACATGTTCCAACATCATAACAACATGGTATAACTGGGTCAGTGGGATGGGAACAGGGCAATTCACACATCCCTTCAAAGTATAGGGGATTAGGCCTGGGTGCCATGCATAGACACCTGAAGACAAAAGTCCAGACGTGAAATTTAAAAATATACAGAGGCAGACAATAGAGCGTGATTAGCACCTACTTTTATGGGGGCAATAACCCAAATCTACCATTTGAAAAATGATTCAAATTGTTCCAACATGTTCGAACAGTGAAACAATCACATAGATGTTTGAAAATTGTTCTAAATAAAGAGATATTTGTGCGATTACTTTCCAAATAGTTCGAACATATATAAGTAAGTTCAAACATGTTCAAACTTTCATTCTTGATTGTTTGAACAATTTAGAACTATTTTGACTGGAATAGTCTTTTATCTAAAATTGTTTGAACTCACTAGCAATATTACCTGAAAACCCTCTCGGTGACATGGAATTGACTCTAGTATGGAAATTTTCATTGCTATGAAAACCCTAACAGTACTATGATGCTGCTTATATAAGTTATAACTCCATAGAAGCTGTTAACAGATAGCAAGACCTTCTTGGGCCATCTTCCTTATAACAGTAACACTCACCTTGTCATTCAACCTTTGAAAGTCGGAGTATCTTCTAAAGACAAACCAGCCCTCGTCAGCTTCAACTTGTACGTGGATCTTGAACAGCTGTTCACAGGAGTAACAGTAGTTAGACAAAGCTGACCTTAGATACAGTATAGACATGGCTGTTCCCAGATAATAAACTTGTCTATTTGTAATGGAGGTATGATTAGTAGTTTTTGGCTGTTTGTGTGTGTGTGTGTGTGTGTGTATGTGTGTGTGTGCGTCTGTGTGTGTGTGTGTGTGTGTATGTGTATGTGTATGTGTATGTGTATGTATATGTGTGTTTGTGTGTGTGTGTGTGTGTGAATCCGGAGCAATTACAATCTATGTGAGTAGGTGTTGTTGATGGTCAAGGTCAATCCTGGGTGTCCTGGTGCCAATGGCTGACCTTGGTACTGCAGCAGAACTTCTTTTTTTTGTATCTTTTGTTCTGGACATACTGTGGACTTGATTTTTTGGTGGCAGGTAGCTTTTGACATATGGGGGAAGAGGTGTAGGTTCTAGCTCCCTAGCAGCTTGTTGGTTTGTTCCACATAACTTCTCAAACAGGAGACCTCCATTTAATGTCCCATCCAAAGGACATCCCTAGCCAAAGCTGTGTGGGATTCGAGCTCAGTAGTGAGTACCACCTCCAGGTTCTGAGTCAACAACCCTAACTACAAAGTACAAGCCCACCCTGCCACCATTAAAGTTGGTACTATCATGGGAATGGCATCTGTTCATGACATGCCACTTAGACCTGAATGAACACAGTAAACAGCCCTTCACACACCACACCCCAGTCTGTAGCCAATATGGAATCAGGACCAATGGGCTACATCAGAAGAGGAAGGTTAATGAAAATTTGCAGCAAACAAGTGATATTGATTTAGCTGGTGCTGGGGTCAAAGGGTGTCTTTAAAAGGCTAATGTGACTCTCACGAGTTTAAATCAAGATCAAACCATTACGGATTGAGGAAGAGGGGGGTTGTGAAAAAAAACATTGATGCATTTTTCAGATCAGGCCAGCACATTCAACACTGTAAATCTTTTGCGGCTGTTTTATTTTCACGACACCACGGATAAATGTATGTCTCCCTTGTATGACTACTGTATGACTGTAACAAGATTGTGTCAAATGCGAATTCAAAACACTGCCAAACCTCCTTTTCCCGCAAAATAACACAACTGCCAAAGTAAATGAATTTACGGTATTCTGTGATAACTTTTTCTGTCAACTTACTTTTGTATCGCTGGTTCCTTCATCCTTCCGAAAGTTATGTTTCCCTTTCTTTTCAGACAAAGTATACAGATGATCACTTTAATTATAAACTATCAATCTGTTACACGTCATGAATACTGCTGCAAATTAAAAGGACAAAGAACTTGTTTTGTTATACCAAACAAGGATTTGCTAGATTCAATTTGTTCGGACCCCAGTAGTGCCTAGTGACACAAAAGGCAGCAAGTTTCCTGGCTATTTCAGTAGCTGGGTATACTGCAGATGCAGAAATGTTCGCAGGGATTTAATTTCTGGGTAGGGAGAAAATGGAGTGTTTGCAGTGGTTTTGAGTTTGCGTTTGAAACAATAGTAGCGCTATAGTCACATAATAGAACGGCTTTTCACCGGTACTGCGAACAGAAAACCACCGCAAACATTTCTGCATTTGCAGTATTTTTACAGTGAGCAGTTGCTAGCCCTTCCCCTTTAACATGCTTGACAAATTTTCCATGTTGCGTAGTCAAACGCGAAATTGCCCAAAATTCACAATGGAACATCTGGTTGTGTCACAGCCTTGTTTTACCGATTATGATAGCCAAATCTAGAGCAGCATGTTTAAGAATGCACATCATTTTACTGTTGTTGAGCGTTGTCGTCTTCTTTGTAGTGTGAAGCCTGAGTGTCATTTTGCTTACAGTTTGTGGCTTTGTGCTGCATACCAAGCAAAGCCCAGTTTAAATAATGCAGAGGTTGGCTTATACTTGAGAAAGTATGCAAGCAATGTATGTAACCAAGATGACATACATCCAGCAATGGGTAGTTTTCCCCAATAATCACAATCATTAGCAACTCAAACATACCTTTACAAATTACACAAAGCCTGACAACCTGGGTAATCACAATGGAGTAATTATAAGGGTCATACTGCAGAGGGCTGTATCTGTTGTAGTTTATCTATCTATGCGGTGGGTTCTTTAACGAGTTGAGAGAGTGTGGCTCTCCTCAAACAAAGGACTTCCAGCTTTGCATCCCATCCGAGAGGACATCCCTATATCTGACTGAGGCTAGGTACTCATTTTCACCTGAGCCGTGTGGGGGCACAAAATTAATTGGGGGCTGCTAGGGATTAGAACCCAGAACCTTTCTATTCAAAGCCAACAACCCTATCCACAAGACCATCTGGCCAACTGTATGTTCCTTCAAATAGAAACATCAAATGTTTATAAAAAAGAACAAGTCTAACCTGATACAAAGAGACAAATTCTTTAGGAGAAATTCCAGGCTTTTTATCCCCCAGCACAAATCTATACCAACATACATAACAAAGTAACATGCCTTGTTTCAATCTGGGTTCTAAATAATGCAGTAGGCAAGCACAGAGCTGGTCCACTGGGACAGTAACTAAGGATATGCCCTCACATACAATCATGTAATGATATTTTTTTGATATTAAGAGTAGAGTAGAGTAGAGTAGATCCGTTCGGCCAGGTAGGAAGATCTCTTCCAGTTGAGGCCACTCATCCATTTACTGGACTGTCATTCCAGGCTTGTGTGGACAGCCTGACTCAAGTCTGAGGCAACATATGTTGACACTAACTTGACTAAGAACAGATACTCATCATAGTACAGTTCTTAGATTATATACATGTGTACATCAAACTTGTGACTAATAGGTAAAAGGTGAAGGCTGTCCCATAGCCTTTTTGAGTTGTTATCCACTATGCACCCAGTATTCTGAGCCCTGTACATGTACATGGACCAGCTAAAACATATATCTATTGTCCCTGTTCTGGCTGTTGATATGAACTTTCAACAGGTCACACACACCTGTCTCTCAGACTCTCCATGGAGCATGTTATCCTGACCTCTGTCTTTCCTTTATCACAATCAATGGACTGACAAAAACAGCTGGCATGTCTTCACAGGAGACAAGACCAAAAAAGTCAGAAGCAGAAAATTCCAATTTCAGCCAAACACATGATTTCCTTTTGTGTTTTCTTATGATTTTTTTTCAATGTGATTTATATAAAAAGTTGGAGGTGAATTTAGGAACAGGATATTCAAAATAGATTGTGCTGGATAAATCTTACAATTATTTTCGCCCCATCTCTTATTTTCGCCCCATCAGGTGATTTTCAAATGAGATGACAGAACAATGTCCAACACTTTAAAGGTCGGCGACCTTTATACTACATGTATGTCTCTATGTGCATAATTACGTAACCAGCTGTTAGGCCTGGTCTATGCAAACTAAAAATTACACAATATACAAAACAGCCAGTCGTCGCAGTCAGCAGTTTCTGACTGGCTATCCGTTAAGGCGTCTGTGTTTCGATACCTGTAATATAATCATTATGTGGCTATAGCGCTATCAAAACTATCCAGGTTTGAACAATTGAGGTAGAAGTTACTGTAGAACAAAACTTTGCTGTTTTCTCTTTTTCACAAAATGAAATCACCCAAAATTAAATGCATTTGAAGTATGGAAACATAATCTTCTCGGGAAATATAATAAAGAAACTAATTCTGTGGACAAATTGATTTGAAGTTTTCCAGCAAATGGATATGTTCGAGGGGTAACTCAAATTTGTTTTCTAATGGTGAGCTCTAGTCCAGGGTGTAATGAAACAGAACAATGCAAATATTCAGACATGTTCCAGCTAACAGTCAAGGAACCCAACAGCGTAATAGTATAACATTTTCTTAGCTTAACATATTGACCTTTGTCAAAGGCAAATTCCTTTGAGGCCCAGAAAAATAAACAGTCTGTGGAAGCTTTGTCCAAAAATGTCCATTTCCCATTACTGTTTACCCTATACATGACACTTTCTAAGTCCTTGGTGATTTTGGCAAAGATGGCGGAACAATTGTACCTTACAACTTGCATTTATTGTTATGTCTACAAAGTGATGTAATAGTCCAGGCAGAATGCCTATACTGTTTGTTCACGTCAAGGAAGCTAAACCTTTAACACTGAGGGAGTCTGGCTAAGGCAAATCACAGACAATGATGGCTTAAAATACTGGGTGCATGTGCACTCTTGTGCTCCCAAAATATGAGCTGTGTACCTAGATGTAATATTTGAGTGTGGGTACACCACTCCAGTGCACCAAGATATTTTGTAGGCTGTTCTTGAAAGAAGAAGCAATTAACCTTTGTTGTACATGTACCTTGTTTTTGTTTGATGTATTACCTGTTTAGAATCATGAAGTTAGCTATAGAATTATAGAGGCATGGCGGCCTTGAAAAGGTGACCCCTGTGGGGGTACACCTGTTTCGTCATCCCATCCATTTTTATGGAGAAGTTCAATAAATAAATAAATAAATAAACAGACTGAAGTTCTCAAGAGAGGCAGTTATGTTTGTGATTATGTTTTGCTGACATTCTACTGATTTTAGGTGGACCAATGCTCCTGTTAAAAAAATGAATTTGGAGTACTGAATGAAAGTCAAATGGAGAAATATTCGTTTCTGCTTTCAAAAATTAAAGGTCGCTTCTGTCACGACTGTAATCAGAAACACAGCAGTAATTTTTCTATGCCTTATAATCTGTGTACCAGAGTGTGTAATTGTTAAAGCAGATGTTACTGGGGAGAAGATACAGTGATTGAATTACTGTAAAGGGGTAATGTTCATGGTGGTGGTATTTTCCCATTTTTTAAGTAATAGTTAGATCCCGAGACTTGGGCTTCTAAGTGGATTTGGTACTGCTCCGCCCACCCGAGGAGTTTGTTGGCTCACGAGGACTGTAACCTCTTCAATGCAAAATCAAAACCACTGCAAACATTTTTCCTTTTGCAGTAAAACCCTGCAGGCAATTTCGACCGAGAACCACCTTGATCACTCCATATTCTCTATACCAGAGAAAATCTCTTTTACAGTAACTTTTTCAGCAATGTGGGGATATGTGTGTATCAAGTAATGTGAGAAAGTACTTCCATGATGTAGAATAGCAGAACACAGTATTTATCCACGACCCCCCCTGATCAATAGTAGTTAAGTTATAAAGTAGTGCGACACAGAACTAGAGATTCTTAAATCTCCAAGCAGATTAATCGGTGGCAAGCCAGTATCAAAAAGGCCACCGGCAGGCTTTTGGTACAGGTTGGCCCTTTTGATACTGCCTTGCCACCGATAGATCTGCAGACCCTAATATTGTGCCGTTGGGTAAGGCACTTTACACCTATTTCCTCACTCGACTTGAGGTGGAAATAAGTACCTAGCTTCAGTTAGAGACATCCTCTCGGATGGAATGTAAAACAGGAAGCTCTAAGTTTGAGGAAGAGCACGAAGGAGGGATGAAAGATGTTGGATGTTACATAATGAAGATGACTAGTTATGAAGAGTTACTGTTAAAGGGGAAATCTTTGTGGTGGTTTTATTTTTGCGTTTAAGTTTCATGGTGACCTCTTCACAACGAACTTGAAACCACCGCAAATATATCCACTAGAAGACTCCATTTTCTCCCTGCCACAAAATCAAATCCCAGCAAACATTTCCCCTTTTACAGTGGCTTCTGTTGTACGTTCGAAACTTACCGTATATCTTGCCCGTTGCTCCATGATTTCGTATCCTATGATGGGAACTCTGAGTCCATCAAACTCCTCCGATAGCGGCGAGGTCTGTATCTGATGGGTGTGGTACGAGTACTCGTGTTGCGAGCTCGTCTCTGAGCAGTCCAGCATGCTACTCGCTGCGGTCGCGGGGCGACCCTCAAAGTCCGAAGGGGATGGAGTTCTGTCCGTGCCTTCGGATTCCACGATAGAAACGGCGTCGACGGCAACTTCTGGTTCCACCTCGCTGTCTCCATTGTTGGGATCGTCTGTTTCTACTTCCGGGGAGTCTACAGTGGGGGGGTAGGGGGAGGAGGGGAGGGGGGTTGAGGGGGGTTGCTCACTTGTCCGCCAACCCTCCACAGTTCTGTGTGGGTTCTCTTGCCTTCTTATCCCAGCAGGTTGCATGTTGAACACAAGTCCTCTCTTTGTTCACTTCGAGCGTAGAATCTAAACCATATGGTGTGGGTGGGGGGTTTCCTCATGTGTTCCCTTTGGTTTTCCCTGCCAACCTAGAACGTGAAAGAAAAAATGAGGACAAATCTTCAAGATTATCGTAGAAGGCTATGTGGATCGCCGACTGCCCAACCTCCTGCATAATATCATAATACACGTCTGCGGTACGAAATGTGAACTTCAATTTTTGGACTTGAGCATACCAAATACGTTACCCAACGTTGCTGTGCTGGAAATATTATGTTCTGAAGGCTGAGATCCTAAACTAGATCTTTGGTAAAATTATTTTACCTGCATAGCTGTAAAAATCAGAGTGGAAATCAACACATGGCGCTTGAGAATTAACGACCAGACAAAAGAGTGTTGACAGGAAGAGATAAAGAAAGGAGCTAGTTGCCAACAAGCCAAAAGAACAACAAACCTTGATCACTGGCGGGTTGCGTGAGAAGAAAGACGGGGTCGTTTTGCCGCGGGATCCCGCCGGAAATACCCCTTTTTACCGACTTTTCTGGACCAAATGTACCTCCATGGTCGTCTGTAATGTGCGATCGCGGATACTGTAGACTGATTATGGCAATGAGAGTCAGATTATCGACAGTTTATGTGAGTCAAGAGCGCTCACGTGCTCATACATCATCTTTCAATGGTCTTCGAACTTGTTATCGAGACGTGACGTAATCCTAACCTTTGAACCCTGGACGCGACCACGTGAAACGAAGGGGGAGTTACGCAAAGGCGAACCCTTTTGATCATTGATTTTATTGCAGTTTTGGGTACTGCAGTCCAACGGGGGCTTTTATAAGCGATGGACTTTTGTTTCCGATTGACACAAGTCAACCTTCGATATCTTGGTGTCTAAAAATATCTATGATGCATTTGTGAAGTTTAGCACGGTTTTTCACGTTCTGCTATAATCAAATATCCCGGAAAACATATAAATGGCTACAACAAAATACTGTAAATGAATTTTAAGTTCGCGTGGTTTTTATGGAGTGTTCGCGGTATTTTTAAGTTTGCGGCAATCAATCAATCAATCAATCAACCAATCAATCAATGTCCTTTATTGCACGTTTATCCTCTGATGAGCTAAGTGCAGGTCATAGGGAAAAGCAGAAGCATAGTTACAGCGATAACAAAACGTGATATCTAACTACATCTAAAGACTACTTAATACCGCTATGTACAGGTTCAATTTCTTCTCGCTTCTTAAGACAGTTGTAGATGTACGAGCATACAGGGTTTATAAAATATGGCTTGTCTAGTTTCATATTAAGAAATGCGAATTTTTCTGAGCTATCTAAATAGCGAAAACTAGTGACTACGCGTAGTTCTATGTCGGTCTAGATACGGTCTAAATCCGGAAACCATCAGAAAACTGCGGGCAGTTGTTGGGGAAAAAATGTCTGGCGGGGACAACAACGGAGGGCATGTTTGCCGCTTTGTTTGTGGCTAGGCAAACAGTAATTGCGATAAGATAGCACTGTTTTGACAAGAGGTCGACCCCAAATAAGGCATTAAAACCTTGTTCGCTACTCTCCAAGCAGAGGTTAGGCTTCTGCTGATTTTTGACGTGTTTTATGCGTTTTTATCGGTATTCTATTCTGTCAGGGTTTTCCTTTTGTCCGCCACCCAAATGGACAAAAACAGGCCGGTCCCTCTAGCTTAGACCTCTCTGCTTGGAGTATACCTTTTCGATAGCTGACCCCATAGCTATTTTGGGCAGTGGTCGAGGCTTCGCCACCATTGGCCACGGCATACGCCTTTCTAGGCAACCACGCCGGGCACGGGACCCCAATCTTGGGAGAGAAGTGAGCAGAGTTCAAGGCCAAGTGGGCACGTTAAAAATGCCTTTATTTCCTCTCTCAAAATTTTACACGTGCCTTTTCACCGCCTATAAGATCGTTGGAGCGGATCCGGAAGTGTCAACGCAATTGAACACTTCTGACGTCACACTAGAAGGTGAATGGATTGCAAAGACGTCAGGTTAAGCTTTTGATATCTGACCTACTTGAAATTAATCTCGATTTCCTGTGGTAGCAAATATTTACTTCGTGTGGTTCTTGGTATTGCCTTGCCTGCGGGACGAACCCTACCTGTGCGGGGTTTCCCCACTTGTCATGACAGGGAACAGGTGCTCCAATCCACACGCACATGCCGTGTTGTTCCGTCAGAGGAAGTTGATAAGGCGTGGTGAAAGTATTTGCGTAACGTTAGGGGAAGTTCTGCGCCATCGGTCATTGAAGTCGGTCACGTGAAATGACATTATGTTGAGACCCACCTTGAAAACAAATTCTAGCCTTCATAGCAAGCTGTGCTGCCATTTTGTTTTTGTTTGATAAAGTCAAATAACATAAAGCAAAATAAAATGAAAGTTCAACAATAAACTAAATCAAATGAAAGAAAATAGAATTGAACAAAATTAAATGAAAAATAATAAGATAAAATAAACTTAAATGAATAAAATAAAATAAAGTAGATTTGAAAAACATAAAATAAAATGAAATAGAAAAGAATGCAATGAAATGAAATCAAGTAAAATAAAATAAAAAGTTCACGTTCGCGCGCGTCATTTCGTCTGGGGCAAGGAAATTCTAAAAAGGAGTAGGTGGAAAACCGCCCAGATGTAACGATCCGACACGTTGTTCTGTATATCAGACACGTTGTTCCTGACACAGTTTCCTCTTCTTGGAAAAAAGTTGTTATCCGGGATCCTCTACATGTCCGTCACCCACTCGTGACCCTGGCTAAAGAAAATTCCCGATCCCTGAACACCGCACAATTTTAGATCTTGCTTTGTACTATGGATACAATGGACACGCCCGGCGAGGAACAAATCTCTTGAAACCTTAGACCCCATGGCCAAGACGCATGACGTGAATAGGCAAGTAGGCTACTAGGGAAACACCAAAGGAAGGAACGAGGAGGGTAAAACTGATCAAATATCGACATGTTGAAGTCCAGGTTATTTGGAAATCGTCTATCTTGGGGGAGGCTAGATCGTAACGTTTTTTTGAATGCCTTTTTTTTGTGTCAAAAAGGTAAAGTTTTAGCGATTTAGCCGCCCCAACATCTGCTTGGTGATAGGAGGAAATGCAAACAAAACCTCACGTGTTTTTTGCAAGCCCACGCTCAACATCACGTGCCCGGTACTGGGAAATCCCCGCTCCGGAAGTGAGAAAAGTTACCAAATAAAACTCAAATGGGTGATCCCAGCCTAGGATTACCCCCCGAACCATGACACACGCAAAGAAAGGGGTATGCCACCGACATCATGTGACTGGAAATGACTAAGAAACCTCGAGGTCCTTTTGGGGACAACATACAAAGAATGCATCTTGGAGGTTTTGCATAGAATGATATGTAGAATCCCTGAGATGTTAGGGTGAACGATTGTAATGTTTTTCTATCCTTTGGGGGAGAAGCTGTCAGAAAAAAAACAGCCTGTCATAAAACTGTGTATCCACCTGAACATCTTCTTGGAGTTGGACATTATAATTACCGATATGCCATACATTTTGTCCTCACTTTTTGCAGTTTCCGCAATATTGCTGTACTTATTTGTGCGTCGGAAGGTACGCCGGGTGCCGTCAGAATTCCCTGAACGTACTATAATCTGTAGCTGCTGTTCGCTAAGCTGGTAACCATATAACATCGTGAACACTCCGGTACCTCTACGGTGCTGGAAGTGATGTCCGCCCGCCCAGTACATTAGCGCAATCCGGGTAACTTTCGTTGTTTGGATTCAATCACTTCGCTCTATGGGCTGGCAGTAGTTAGAAAGGAAAAGATAAAGTAGGCTAGCAGAAATAGACCGTTGCTAGTTTCTTTCAGTTCTTTCTTATTCTTCTTTATTCAAATATCAACCTTGCAGACATATCATGCAAGTGGTCGCTTGGATGGCGTTGGTATTTACAAAAATAATACTTATAGGACTTCATTGGGCTGGCAAGACACTCCCTAGCCGGCCCACTGAGAGCAGTTACTAGCACCAGACTAGCAACGTTACAAGTTATGACCCTTCTGTGCAGTTTACAAACAGGGACGTATGTTGATATCAATACTCAAACAGTAGGGGGCCCCGATGTTTATACCTTCCTTTGGTACACATTGCATGTGATGTAAGCCACTGTAAAAACTCGTTTCCATGATATACAATCGCACAAGCAAGGAGGTTAAAACCTTGGTCCAAGTTTAAATACGACGTCGTTTTGCTTATTCACAGATGTACACGAAAACTTGAACAGTTACGAGAATAATGCTGTAATAATGAAGGTTTGCACAATAAATGGGATAGGTCAAGTCCCCCCCCCCCAAATGTAAGTTTCAATGCTTGGTTTTTAGTGTCGACAATTCGTTGTTTTAGTATACCAGCAGATCTTCTTGTGTGGCCAAAGATATGTATCTTACTCAAGATGGATGATAATGTTTCAGTCAAACCAATAAACAAATGGATCATGATACATGTACACGATTAACAACCATTTGGCTCGCATCTAAGGCGTTGCCAAAAAGTACAGTAGTTTTTTTTTAAATTTCTATTCTCTGATTTTTGTGACAGAAATTGTAACCATTCTAAAATTCTAACAGTGCAGGTGGTTGACGAGGAACACGGAACTACTTTCTCCGTGACGGCCCGCCGGAAGTTGCGGGCGCGGTTGTTTGGTGTTGTAATCTTTACCACGGGCAAACTTTGGGGGAATCCCCATACAAGAGGCCGCCAAGACGCTGTGGTCAACCGGCAAAAATAGCCTCTTTTCATCATCCACATATTCTTAGTGCGGGACTATTACCAGCTGAAGAAGATTTTCCATTACAGTGTTTCCTCCAAATTGTGTATAAAAAGCAGCGAGGATGATCGTCTGTCAGAACATCCACTCGCAGAAAGGCTGGCCGCACAGGAGTCCTCAGCTCTGCCGATCACTCTACTCAGAGAACTTCCAACCCACCTGTCACCGATACAAGTCATTCCTTCTCCGGACAAATCGCGCTCTTCGGTCTGCAAGAAAATCCTGATGGCGAGTGTTATCATGGTAAGTGCACTGCCTGGTTGACAAATTAGACCCACCTACATCGATAGACGATAACCATATTAGATATATATGATATGGCCTGCTACAAAAGTTGGCACCCGATCCGGGAGAAAGATCATTCTAAAGATTGAGTGCCAACGTTGGAGTTTTGTGTCCAATCTCTTTGCGGAGATTTTTCAAAACGTTGTGTTCCAAATTTGAGGAACGATTCTAGCACTCTAAAAACTTTTATGAAATTCATCGGTTGAGCGTAACTTGAGGCGGTGACTATGATCTCATACTAGTACTACACGTATAAATTTGAGGCGCATACAATATGTCCTGTACAACTTGGCTATTACTAATTTAGAAGTTGTTGTGGCTACATCTTGATGTTTAAATTAAAAACTAATTTTTTCTGTGATTGTCTACAGGCCCTGTTTTCCGTCCTGGCTCTCGGCGGCGTCCTTGTCAGCGGTATCGCCATCCCTACAACCGACACGTTACCGACCGACGCTACCGACGCCGAAGCACGGTCAGCAACGGGCTGCGGTGAACCCTCCGCCGCCCAGCTCAGTCAGCTTCTCTCCGACTGTACCTCGGCAATCAACCCCGAAACGGAGACCTTATCTTCGGGACCGAACCCCTGCGAGGACGGCACTTGTCTGCAGCCGGAGGAGAACGACGTCTCTCAGCGCGCCTACTGTCCGTGGCAGGTCGTCGTCGACTCCAACCCGAACCGATTCCCGACCGACATCGCTTACGCTCGGTGCCAGTCGATATTTCCCGGCCATCACCCTAACTACAACTGGAACATGGGCTGTGACAGCATCACTTACACCAAACCCGTGCTAGTACGCGAAGAGTGCGGTGGCGCAGACAACACTTACCGCTACAAGTGCGTGCACCTCAACGTGCCTAACGCCTGTGTGGCCGCAGAACCTTTGTAAAACACAACAGATATGCGATATATCGTTGTTTCAGACCACCAAACCATGTTTGGCTATAAGGTAAAGTCCGTGTCGGACCAACTTTAATACGTTTTTTTAAGATAACGTTTTATCTTATTTCTAGTCACAGTCGCTACTTTGGTTAGCCAAGAAATGATGCTATGATAAAAGTACATAAAATGGTTCTATTATGAATCATTTGGTTTCTAGCTTTAGACTATTAGAAGTATTAGAGGCAGATTATGTTTATCTGATCATACAACTAGCAACGCCTTTCAAGTTGAATGCATTGCAAGCAAACAGTATAGGTGGCGCTTTTGAAAGTTGAGCTCGGAAATGACGTACTAGTATCTATAGCGTTAGCAGTAGCTGCTGTTTACAATTGCAAAGTGCTTATTACTCTTTTAGGGACGTGTGCAAAGAAATAGACATGTCGTACACTGTTAGAGAGAGGTGTTTCGTCGTTATATATGCTGTTCCCGTTTTTAACCCCATATTTTGGCACCGTTCATGGGACTGATTTTTTAAAAACTCTTGTCTAAAGATCTAAGACTAAGAGTCGTTCGGAATATCCCGCACTCTGTGATGAGTCATGGAGGCGCGGCTGTTACGTCACAAACCCTTCCTTCCCGCCTATTGAAGGAAGTCTGCTTATAAAAAAGAAACGATAAAAGCATTCAAATTAATTATAACGAACAGGAAATGACGTAAGGACAGCTTCCGGTTTGCACATTGCCTCAAACAGCAGGATTTGACGTTTACGACATTATAATGCTTGTTTCAAAGTTAAGTCACAGTTACATAACTTGTTTTTAAAAAAGGACATAAGTTAGATGTATATTTGTATATGGAATATATATGTATATTTTGTGACGGCGATATCTTACGAGGAAAAGATTTTATCTGATTTCAAAATTGTTAAGTGTGACGACTTAAGTTTTTATGTTAACTTCCACGATATAATGCATGTTTCAAAGTTAAGTGGTCACAAGTGACTTCCATGTTACATCCTTTTTTAAAGGACGTAATTTATATGTATATTTGTATACGGAACATATATGTATATTTTGTGACGGCAGTATTTTACCAGGAAAAGATTTTATCTTTCAATAATGTTAAGTGTGACGACCATTTAAAAAAAAACGATGTTAGTTTCAATGGCTGCTTGTTTGTATTTATCTATTTATTAAAACCTTCAAGTGAATCTTAACTTATTAAGCATGTTTGCATTCATTTATGTATTCATTCAGGCATTCAGTCAGCCAGGAAGTATACATTCCTGAAAAGTGTTTATTGATTAGTTTAGCGATGAAGTATCGTTACAAATGCTAAAATGTTTGTAGATTGTCAAACGTTTGTACTGCCTTGTTATCTAGCTAAACGTTCCTTTACTTTGAGGATTGAACTTCACATATCAAGTCAAGTGTACAATATTGTATGAACCTCTGTGATCCTACAGTGTTACCGTGTGACATACTTATATATGTTTAAGTTAGGCTTTTACTTTATTCTAGGCTGTGCCTAGTTAATATATTTATTTTCACAATCTGTGACAGAAAGATCTTAAATAAAATATTTTTTACTCCGAACTTCATGGTGTCAACGGGGCATTCTTTCTTAGGGGGTTGATTGAATTTCTGAATGAATGAGTGACGGTTTGTTGTTTGTTTGGTTAGTTGGCTGGCTCGTTGGTTGGTCGGTCGGTCGGGTTGGTTGGTTGGTTGGTTGGTTGGTTGCTTGCTTGCTTGCTTGCTTAGCTGGCTGGCCGGTCGGTCGTTAGGGGGAGGGCACAAGTATAGTTTGGTCACTACAAGTGAACAGAATGCATTTAAGTCAGTTTTCCACTACCGACACGGTTTCGTAACAGGGACGAAGTGGTAATTTTCTCTCACCCATTACTGATCCACGTGACATTACAATATGCCCAGTGAATGGACGAGACACACGCGTACATTCCACTGGCTGTCACAGTGCAGTGTGTACTGACGACCACGCGGCAAAATTCTCCCTCAGACACCACGTCATCGTCCTCAGTCAACCAAGGCGTTCTTCTTACTCTAAACAGGAGTCGAACCAGCGTTAAAATGGTGAGTTCCTGACCATTTCTTCTTACACCTAACGGTGGGAAAACGGGTACATCTGGCTGGCATTTTAGAAAGTACATTTTGTGTGAATGATTCAGTCTAAAGAAGTAAAAGCGGCTGAAAATGTTTAGGGTCAGTGTGAATGGGTCTCAGTCCAAGCTAGGGACTATGTTTGTGTAATGTGTTGGAGTTCTTTAAACTGTGCGATCCCTGCTTAGTTAGTTGTGAGTTTTGACTGTTTCGGTGAGTCGTTGCCTTCGACTATACTTTTTTTCTTTATGGTAACAAGAAAGAATATTGGCAAGAACGCGCCTATAACCGACAAACCAACCTTTATCAAAATGGATTTATGACGAAAAAACTCAACATTCAAAACCTACGATAATTTATCTCGTAAAACCTATTCCAAGACAATCTTCTTTATTTGTAAATGCAGGAGAAGAAAATTTTGGTTTGCACTTGAAGAACCTCCAAATGTAAGACTGGGCCTGTGTGATATTTTGGGGCAGCGGAACTCAGTAGGATAGTTGACTCTGTGAGGGCCATGTTTGTTCTGCACAGTGAAGCGACTGTTTGTTCTTCTTGGGTATGTGCGACCCCCGCCGCCATTAAAGGTGACTTGGTAAAGCTCCATGGGCTCAAGGCCACATACTAACTAGTTGAGGTTTATTCACGTAGAGAGAGAGGAGGGATAAAAATAGAGAGAGCAAGGGAGAGCTAGAGAGATAGGGGGAGAGGGAGGGAGAGAGACCGTGAGACAGACAGAAAGAGAGAGACAAATAGACAGGAGAGAGAGAGAGACAAAGAGAGAGAGGGCCTAGGGAGGGAGAGAGGCCGTGAGACAGACAGAAAGAGAGACAAATAGACAGGAGAGAAAGAGATAGAGACAAAGAGAGGGAGAGAGAGAGAGAGAGAGAGAGAGAGAGAGAGAGAGAGAGAGAGAGAGAGAGAGGGGGGGAGAGAGAGGGGGACAGACATTGACAGACCTTGAGAGAAATTTCGTCTCCAATCGCATTAAAGTCATTTTCATTTCTAATATTCAAAAGCTGCTAATCGATCTTTCATTGGCTTGTTCTGGGCCATGCTTGTGTGGTGTTCATTGATGACATCTGTATGTTTTGTTGTTAATACACCTACAGCCATCTAAATACGACATGCCTTCGGCTGAACTTTCAAAGATGGAGTCAAACGGCTCCACTGCGTCCCACTCCCGGGGGGAGTGCAAGTGTATGATCAAAGAGCCGAGTCGATACGACGGGAGGAAAACCATCGCCCAGTCCATGCTCGACCTGGCACTGCTGACGTCAAACGTCGCCCAACTCAAGTATCTTCTACAGGTAAGGATGTTTATCTTTTGTGATTTAGGAAGATATATGAAATTTTCAGTTGAAATGGACGAATTTCATACCAATTAAAGCTACATAAGAGTGTCTAAGTGCGTCAACTCATTTCGGCAACTTGGCGAATTTTCGTTGATTTTCCCTTGCGATCCCACTGACGTGGGACGCACGGGCAAAATACGTGACCTCTACAAACAAAATGGCCGCCCCCTCAATATCGTGTTCTCAGTTTCGACTCCAAATCAGACACAAGATAACTTTGTTGGAAATTGACTTAAGTTAAAAACAATGTACAATGATGCTTTACAAATAAATCAATCTCAGTATCTCAAAAAGATGCACATCTTTAATGGATCTTGACCGTGGAACTTGTCGGCAAAGTCAAAAGAGATGTCATTGCAACAAAAACATTTGCTTCCAACGGGCTCCTGTTTTAGACAGACTCTGTTTGTTTTCCCTAAATACGAACCCGTTTGCTCTTTCCCTCCTCAGCATCCACACGACCAGTTCTATACTGTGCTGCTGTCGTTCCTGGGCGTGTCCATTGGCATACAGCTGATCGTGGCCGCCATCTTGGGATACCTGTACACACAAAACATAGAGGCGGTAAGCGCTTCACTTTCGTTTGATATGATATGAGAGCAAAAGCACCACTTAGATAAGAAACAGTGAGTGTCATAACTGCTCAACAAATAATTTTTCTACTTAGAAATATCACAAAATCTATCAACTTATCTGTCACTTATCAAGGGACACGTGGCACATTTTGTCACTGCCTGCTGTTCTATTACCTAAGGCCTGCTCAGTTTCTAAACCCACCGAATAAACTACCGAGCGTAGCGAAGCGAAGCCTCATATCTGATTTTAGTAATCAATATCAAATGCGGGTTCCTGATTGGTCCATCCCTACTCTTACAGATTTTCATTAACAAATTTAACATTTTTGTGTGAATTACAAAGTTATTTGTACACAGCAATGACTATATAATGTCCTTGTACACAGCCAAGTGTTTTAATTCAATACCGACGTTTCAGTGACAGTCTATCACCTTCCTCAGGGCAATTCTGATTGGTTCTGTCACGCACTATAAGTAGGTCACTGGTGTGGCTGCTAATAGATGCGGTCCCAAACGTAAAGTATGTATAGTTAGTACCCGACCTTTTTTTCTTCCCGCAGGTGGAAGAACACAACAGTACGAAGTCGAGTCGAGCCCTTCACTTCCTCAACAATGCCGTGACGGTCATGATAGTTCTCATCACGGTCCTCAATGTCATCATCTCTGGCTTCGACATGAAATTGACAGAGCATCAAAAGGACGCGGAGAAGCCTTGATTGACGCACACATCGGACGACATGTTCTTCATAGCGGGCATCTCGCTGGACTGCGCTAAATTGCGCCAACTTTGCGAATTTTCGCCAATTTTCCCTTGCGGTTTTCCCTGTCACACTTGAGCGTATAAACGTTGCGTGTGAGTTGCGTATGGACAAAATGCAATACGCAACCGTACGCACAACATTTGTGGAATTTTTCGATTATCTTGACGAATGTGTGACTCACATTTCGTTATTCACATGCTAGATGTGCCTCACACATACATCAAAATAATCGAAACATATTTATAACGTATAACTTGCGCATAAGCGTAATTTCGTTCATACCCAAAATCATCATGGTAATATGAATTTTCTAATCGGTCCATAGGCCGGTCCACTGATTTTTTACGGACCGTTTTTTTTTTGACCGGTCCATTAAGAAATACCGGTTTTGTACCGGTACACGGTACCGGTACCCACCCCTAGTAGCAGGGTGTATGTTTACAGGGAGGGGGTGCTAGCTCTTACCCTTTAACGTGCTCGAGGCACCTCCTCGAACACGGGACCAGCAGGCGGCCACATAACTGGTCTAAGAAAATACAAAACAGCAGAGTTGTTTTCGAAGACGTTAGCTGTGAATCATATCTAGAAACATTTAAAGGATTAGTAAACAGACGGCGAGGAGAGTATATAGTTATAATTTTGAGACAGAGTGCAAACCTAAGAAATTACATTGTTCAAGACATGACGCTTGGAGACTTTTACGTGTGTCTCGCTCTCCAAAATATGATGTACTGCGACACTACTATAATCAGGTGCAGGTACAGGTCCGGACCTGGACCTGACCCTCTGGACCTGGACCTGGGCCGGACCTGAATTTTATGTACCGGTACCCACCCCTACCTGCTACTGAAACAGCAATGAAAGTTGCTGTTCTATGTGTCACTAGGAATTACAAGGGTCTGAACAAACGCAAAGTTTTAACAACTTATGGCCAAGAGGGAGTAGGAGCTACCACTAGCGGGCCAAGCGTTCAGGCCCCATTACCATTAAATTGTGTTTCGTCTAGCCTCCGTTGCAGACTACCTCCGGCTGTGTCTGTTAAGGTACCATTTTCTTAGTACAAATGTACATTTTTTCTCTTCTTATTGCTGTCCTTAAGCCCCCGTCACTAAATGAATGACGCGTGGCAACGCGGATATTTTGAAATATCCATTTTTGGCGATTTTTTTTGTTTGATAACAAAAAAAAAATATCGCCAAAAATCGATATTTCAAAACATTCGCGTTGCCACGCATTCTTCTTTTAGTATTACTATCATGTGCATTCCTGCAAAGTTATATTGATGAACACAGGCGTGGCCTTATAAATATTGATGGCGACCAATCATTACATCATACTAATTTGCATAAATTATCACCTTGCTATAAGGTACTACCTGAAAAAAATTAAGGTTGAGGAAGGTTTATGAAGCTTAAGAAAGGGTTTTTTCGAAAACATCCAAAAATTCCTCAGCCACCCTTAGACAATACCTTAAATATAAATCATGTAACCAGGACCTCATTTGCATAACTGTGAGGAAATGCTAGAATAGCCATTTTTGTGAAGACTTTCATACTTTGGGCAACTTCTGCTATTTGCTTGGTGAAGATAATCAACTGATGTAATCACGCAAATGAGGACCTTATGTGCATAATAAATGAGAGACATGTATATCCAAGGAGGTTGGTATATCACACCATTCGTAATAGCGGTAAATACTATTTGGCGAAGGTATGAGGTCGTGGAACTCTAGCTGGTAATTAGATTTGAAGGCATGATAAAAGAAACCAGTGAAGTCTCTTGTGGTTTCTAAGGCGTTTATTGTTAAGGTTTACATCAAAACACAATATAGATATTTCAACACAAGTAACACTCATGTTCTTTGGTGTCGAAACATCGATAAACATAAAGCATGTGGGATCTACTGAGACTTAAGCTTGCCGCCAGTTTTAAAGCAAATCTTCCTACAGACGAGCGAACAGCTGCACCACACGGTCCCCAGGACAGCCGAACAGACAGCCAACAGGCAGGCAGCCACGTCCAGCAGGTAGTACTGGTAGAACGGCAGCTCCACGGCGCGTGCGCGGAGATGGGGCAGTCCACCATGTTTGATGACGTGTTCTATCCACCAGACGGCTCGCTCCATGGCCGTCTGGGGCTGGTCACGGTACAGACGGGACAGGCGGGCTACGGTCTCACGGTAACTAAGGGAAAGGCGGAATTAAACATCAAATGAGAAACTTAATGAGAACAAAGATCATGATCATACCGAATTGGCTTGACAGGCGTCATGTTTTTGAAGTACAACAAGGTCAATTAAAATCACTCAATTATGTAGCCGAAAATGTTATTCCGCATATTCGGAGGCAAGTAAATATTTAGGAAAATGATTATAACATTCAAGATTATAAGCTGCTTGACAATTTATATGGAAACATTAGCGAGTGCATTTTCTGCTAGTGCAGAGTCATATAGTGGTTAAAATATCAGTTGATGATTTTCACTGTATTTCTATTTCGCACTTTGCCTGTTTTGATCCACGTCTGCCGAACTGTTGCTTAAATGTGACGTGACGTAGACGCATACGTATAGACGCATAATCTGTTCCCCTCTTTCTATCTATTCATGGATGGGGTCAGGTTTATGTATAGCACAAAACGTCTGTATCTCCGTTCGTTAATTTAGCTCCTTTTCGATTGTATGCCATTTGATACCATTGTTCATTCAACCATAATGACTACTTATAATGGAGTTGCAAAACAAACGTGAGAAAATTTTCCCTGCCAGCGCAATGTTTCTCATCAATTATATGCGGGAAAAATTCAAATCATGTGAGTGGCCCAACCATAGAATTAGCTCTGTTGCTCGTCACACAAAATCATAATAATCACTAATGGGATATCATTGTAACGGACAATAGATATGATACACAATGCTCATCATAAAGATAAAAGGGACATATGATCGTTGGAAATTATGGCACTTTTTTTCCTGACTCGCCAACATAATCAAGCCATTACCCGTAGTAGATAACTACTACAGTATAAACATATTAAAGAATAAAGTTGACAAGGATTTCTATCAAACACAAATACACCGAAGTATTTGTCTCATACGCATAACCAACTACATAAACATTTATTCACAACATTGGAATCAGAAATGTTACCTGTTGTTGGTGAGAGCATCACGAACCGCCTGGTACAACTCATCCGAGGTGACCGTTCCGAAGTCCATAAAAACATTCAAATTAATTATAACGAACAGGAAATGACGTAAGGAACAGCTTCCGGTTTGCACATTTCCTCAAACAGCAGGATTTGACGTTTACGACATTATAATGCTTGTTTCAAAGTGACTTCCATGTTACATAACTTGTTTTTAAAAAGGACATAAGTTATATGTATATTTGTATATGGAACATATATGTATATTTTGTGACGGCGATATTTTACGAGGAAAAGATTTCATCTGATTTCAAAATTGTTAATTTTTTATATTAACTTCCACGTTATAATGCATGTTTCAAAGTTAAGTCACAGTGACTTCTATGTTACATCCTTTTTTAAAAGACGTAAGTTATAAGTATATTTGTATACGGAACATATATGTATATTTTGTGACGGCAGTATTTTACCAGGAAAAGATTTTATCTGATTTCAATAATGTTAAGTGTGACGACCATTTAAAAAAACGATGTTAGTTTCAATTGCTGCTTGTTTGTATTTATCTATTTATTAAAACCTTCAAGTGAATCTTAACTTATCAAAAATGTTTGTATTCATTTATTTATTCATTCAGGCATTCAGTCAGCCAGGAACCATACATTCCTGAAAAGTGTTTATTGATTAGTTTTAGCGATGAAGTATCGTTACAAATGTTAAAATGTTTGTAAAATGTCAAACGTTTGTACTGTCTTGTTATCTAGCTAAAAAATCCTTTACAGGTTTGAACTGCACATATCAAGTCAAGTGTACAATGTTGGAATATTATGAACCTCTGTGAACCTGCAATATTACCGTGTGACATACTTATATATGTAGTCTTTTACTTTATTCTAGGTTGTTCCTAGTTAATATATTTGTTTCCAAAATCTGTGGCTGAAAGATCTTAAATAAAATATTTTTACTCAGAACTTCATGGTGTCAACGGGGCATTCTTTGTTAGGGGATTGATTGAATTTTTGAATGAATGAGTGACAGTTTGTTGTTTGTTTGTTAATTTTTTTGTATGGTTAGTTGGCTGGCTCGTTGGTTGGTTGGTCGGTCGGTCGGGTTGGTTGGCTGGCCAGTCGGTCGGTCGGTAGGGGGAGGGCACAAGTATAATTTGGTCATTGCAAGTGAACAGAATGCATTTCCACTACCAACACGGTTTCGTAACAGGGACGAAGTGGTAATTTTCTCTCACCCATTACTGATCCACGTGACATTACAATATGCCCAGTGATTGGACGAGACACACGCGTACATTCCACTGGCTGTCACAGTGCAGTGTGTACTGACGACCACGCGGCAAAATTCTCCCTCAGACACCACGTCATCGTCCTCAGTCAACCAAGGCGTTCTTCTTACTCTAAACAGGAGTCGAACGAGCGTTAAAATGGTGAGTTCCTGACCATTTCTTCTTACACCTAACGGTGGGCAAACGGGTACATCTGGCTGGCATTTTAGAAAGTACACTTTGTGTGAATGATACAGTCTAAAGAAGTAAAAGCGGCTGAAAATGTTTAGGGTCAGCCCCAATTGTGAATGGGTCTCAGTCCAAGCTAGGGACTATGTTTGTGTTATAGGTTGGAGTTCTTTAAACTGTGCGATCCCTGCTTAGTCAGTTGTGAGTTTTGACTGTTTCCCGGCTGAGTCGTTACCTTCGACTGTACTTTTTTCTTTATGGCAACAAGAAAGAATATTGGCAAGAACGCGCCTATAACCGACAAACCAACCTTTATCAAAATGGATTTATGACGAAAAAACTCAACATTCAAAACCTACGATAATTTATCTCGTAAAACCTATTCCAAGACTATCTTCTTTATTTGTTAATGCAGGAGAAGAAAATTTTGGTTTGCACTTGAAGAACCTCCAAATGTAAGACTGGGCCTGTGTGATATTTTGGGGCAGCGGAACTCAGTAGGATAGTTGACTCTGTGAGGGCCATGTTTGTTCAGCACAGTGAGGCGACTGTTTGTTCTTCTTGGCCTGGGTATGTGCGACCCCCGCCGCCATTAAAGGTGACTTGGTAAAGCTCCCTGAGCTCAAGACCACATACTAACTAGCTCAGGTTTATTCACGAAGAGAGAGGGGATGATAAAAAGAGAGAGAGCGAGGGAGAGCTAGAGAGAGAGGGGGAGAGGGAGGGAGAGAGACCGTGAGACAGACAGAGAGAAAGAGAGACAAATAGACAGGAGAGAGAGAGAGACAAAGAGAGAGAGGGCCTAGGGAGGGAGAGAGGCCGTAAGACAGACAGAAAGAGAGACAAATAGATAGGAGAGAAAGAGATAGAGACAAAGAGAGGGAGAGAGAGAGAGAGAGAGAGAGAGAGAGAGAGAGAGAGGGGGGAGAGAGAGGGGGACAGACATTGACAGACCTTGAGAGAAATTTCGTCTCCAATCGCATTAAAGTCATTTTCATTTCTAATATTCAAAAGCTGCTAATCGATCTTTCATTGGCTTGTTCTGGGCCATGCTTGTGTGGTGTTCATTGATGACATCTGTATGTTTTGTTGTTAATACACCTACAGCCATCTAAATACGACATGCCTTCGGCTGAACTTTCAAAGATGGAGTCAAACGGCTCCACTGCGTCCCACTCCCGGGGGGAGTGCAAGTGTATGATCAAAGAGCCGAGTCGATACGACGGGAGGAAAACCATCGCCCAGTCCATGCTCGACCTGGCACTGCTGACGTCAAACGTCGCCCAACTCAAGTATCTTCTACAGGTAAGGATGTTTATCTTTTGTGATTTAGGAAGATATATGAAATTTTCAGTTGAAATGGACGAATTTCATAACAATTAAAGCTACATAAGAGTGTCTAAGTGCGTCAACTCATTTCGACAACTTGGCGAATTTTCGTTGATTTTCCCTTGCGATCCCACTGACGTGGGACGCACGGGCAAAATACGTGACCTCTACAAACAAAATGGCCGCCCCCTCAATATCGTGTTCTCAGTTTCGACTCCAAATCAGACACAAGATAACTTTGTTGGAAATTGACTTAAGTTAAAAACAATGTACAATGATGCTTTACAAATAAATCAATCTCAGTATCTCAAAAAGATGCACATCTTTAATGGATCTTGACCGTGGAACTTGTCGGCAAAGTCAAAAGAGATGTCATTGCAACAAAAACATTTGCTTCCAACGGGCTCCTGTTTTAGACAGACTCTGTTTGTTTTCCCTAAATACGAACCCGTTTGCTCTTTCCCTCCTCAGCATCCACACGACCAGTTCTATACTGTGCTGCTGTCGTTCCTGGGCGTGTCCATTGGCATACAGCTGATCGTGGCCGCCATCTTGGGATACCTGTACACACAAAACATAGAGGCGGTAAGCGCTTCCCTTTCGTTTGATATGATATGAGAGCAAAAGCACCACTTAGATAAGAAACAGTGAGTGTCATAACTGCTCAACAAATAATTAGAAATATCACAAAATCTATCACCTTATCTGTCACTTATCAAGGGACACGTGGCACATTTTGTCACTGCATGCTGTTCTATTACCTAAGGCCTGCTCAGTTTCTAAACCCACCGAATAAACTACCGAGCGTAGCGAAGCGAAGCCTCATATCTGATTTTAGTAATCAATATCAAATGCGGGTTCCTGATTGGTCCATCCCTACTCTTACAGATTTTCATTAACAAATTTAACATTTTTGTGTGAATTACAAAGTTATTTGTACACAGCAATGACTATATAATGTCCTTGTACACAGCAAAGTGTTTTAATTCAATACCGACGTTTCAGTGACAGTCTATCACCTTCCTCAGGGCAATTCTGATTGGTTCTGTCACGCACTATAAGTAGGTCACTGGTGTAGCTGCTAATAGATGCGGTCCCAAACGTAAAGTATTTACACATACATGTATACATAGATATATAGTTAGTACCCGACCTTTTTTTCTTCCCGCAGGTGGAAGAACACAACAGTACGAAGTCGAGTCGAGCCCTTCACTTCCTCAACAATGCCGTGACGGTCATGATAGTTCTCATCACGGTCCTCAATGTCATCATCTCTGGCTTCGACATGAAATTGACAGAGCACCAAAAGAGCGAGGAGAAGCCTTGATTGACGCACACATCGGACGACACGTTCTTCAAAGCGGGCATCTCGCTGGACTGCGCTAAATTGCGCCAACTTTGAGAATTTTCGCCAATTTTCCCTTGCGGTTACGCTGACGTGCGACGTATAGTTATTATAAAATACGTGACCTTTACAAACAAAATGGCCGCGCCCGGAATGTCACATCCTCATTCTCGGCTTCATGGATCAGATGCAAGACAACTTTATTGGAAATCGTAGTGTTGCCATTGAATGAAAAAAAACATTGTACAATGATTAAGAATCATCAAAAAGAGATCGATTTGCAGTAATTCAGCCCTCTTACGGCATTTTGCCAATTGCGAATTCTGTGCCGGTTTACGAATGCCTTTCACAATTTGACGCCGTCCAATGAGATACCAACTTTAACCTAATGCGTAGATGCTTCGAATCTATAGAAAGCAGTGTTTTTTCATGCGATACGATATTTTTTACGTGATCTGTCGCGCTCAAATGTGCTAAAAGTTGCTTGTTAGCTATCAACGGAAATATCAGTGACACCGTTGGTTCTATACCAAAACAGTCTATTACAAATAGAAACTTTATCGGCACGACAATTGTACACGGTACAATTTACACAAAGTATAGCAACAACTTTTAAACATAATACAAAATAGAAGTATAGAACAAAACTTAACATCGTGATTACAAATCATAGCGAGATTCTATTTGCACTCAAGGAGGCTTAAACCTACTTGTTGTACTGTATTGCATTCCTGTATACTAGTATTTGTAAGTTTAAATGTCCCGTGTTCGAGGAGGTGCCTCGAGCACGTTAAAGGGTAAGAGCTAGCACCCCCTCCCTGTAAACATACACCCTGCTACTAGGGGTGGGTACCGGTACCGTGTACCGGTACAAAGCCGGTATTTCTTAATGGACCGGTCAAAAAAAACCGGTCCGTAAAAAATCAGTGGACCGGCCTATGGACCGATTAGAAAATTCATATTACCAGGCTACCAGCAGGCGGCCACATAACTGGTCTAAGAAAATACAAAACAGCAGATTTAACGAGTTGTTTTCGAAGACTTTGCTGTGAATCATATCTAGAAACACTTAAAGGATTAGTAAACAGACGGCGAGGAGAGTATATAGTTATAATTTTGAGACAGAGTGCAAACCTAAGAAATTATATTGTTCAAGACATGACGCTTGGAGACTTTTACGTGTGTCTCGCTCTCCAAAATATGATGTACTGCGACACTACTATAATCAGGTGCAGGTACAGGTCCGGACCTGGACCTGACCCTCTGGACCTGGACCGGACCTGAATTTTATGTACCGGTACCCACCCCTACCTGCTACTGAAACAGCAATGAAACTTGCTGTTCTATGTGTCACTAGGAATTACAAGGGTCTGAACAAACGCAAAGTTTTAACAACTTATGGCCGAGAGGGAGTAGGAGCTACCACTAGCGGGCCAAGCGTTACGGCCCTATTACCATTAAATTGTGTTTCGTCTAGCCTCCGTTGCAGACTACCTCCGGCTGTGTCTGTTAAGGTACCATTTTCTTAGTACAAATGTACATTTTTTCTCTTCTTATTGCTGTCCTTAAGCCCCCGTCACTAAATGAATGACGCGTGGCAACGCGGATATTTTGAAATATCAATTTTTGGGGAATTTTTTTTGTTTGATAACAAAAAAAAATCGCCAAAAATCGATATTTCAAAATATTCGCGTTGCCACGCATTCTTCTTTTAGTATTACTATCATGTGCATTCCTGCAAAGTTATATTGATGAACATCGAAGCACAAGCCAAGGAGAGCGCTTTTTCTAAAAAAAGGGGCGTGGCCTTATAAATCTTGATGGCGACCAATCATTACATCATACTAATTTGCATAAATTATCACCTTGCTATAAGGTACTACCTGAAAATAAATTAAGGTTGAGGAAGATTTATGAAGCTTGAGAAAGGGTTTTTTCGAAAACATCCCAAAATTCCTCAGCCACCCTTAGACAATAAATCAAGTAACCAGGACCTCATTTGCATAACTGTGAGGAAATGCTAGAATAGCCATTTTTGTGAAGACTTTCATACTTTGGGCAACTTCTGCTATTTGCTTGGTGAAGATAATCAACTGATGTAATCACGCAAATGAGGACCTTATGTGCATAATAAATGAGAGACATGTATATCTAATTTAAGGAGGTTGGTATATCACACCATTCGTAATAGCGGTAAATACTATTTGGCGAGGTCGTGGAACTTTTTGTAATTCGATTTGAAGGCATGATAAAAGAAACCAGTGAAGTCTCTTGTGGTTTCTAAGGCGTTTATTGTTAAGGTTTACATCAAAACACTATATAGATATTTCAGCACAAGTAACACTCATGTTCTTTGGTGTCGAAACATCGATAAACATAAAGCATGTGGGATCTACTGTGACTTAAGCTTGCCGCCAGTTTTACAGCAAATCTTCCTACAGACGAGCGAACAGCTGCACCACACGGTCCCCAGGACAGCCGAACAGACAGCCAACAGGAGCGCAGCCACGTCCAGCAGGTAGTACTGGTAGAAAGGCAGCTCCACGGCGCGTGCGCGGAGATGAGGCAGTCCGCCATGTTTGATGACGTGTTCTATCCACCAGACGGCTCGCTCCATGGCCGTCTGGGGCTGGTCACGGTACAGACGGGACAGGCGGGCTGCGGTCTCACGGTAACTAAGGGAAAGGCGGAATTAAACATCAAATGAGAAACTTAATGAGAACAAAGATCATGATCATACCGAATTGGCTTGACAGGCGTCATGTTTTTGAAGTACAACAAGGTCAATTAAAATCACTCAATTATGTAGCCGAAAATGTTATTCCGCATATTCGGAGGCAACTAAATATTTAGGAAAATGATAATAACATTCAAGATTATAAGTTGCTTGACAATTTATATGGAAACATTAGCGAGTGCATTTTCTGCTAGTGCAGAGTCATATAGTGGTTAAAATATCAGTTGATGATTTTCACTGTATTTCTATTTCGCACTTTGCCTGTTTTGATCCACGTCTGCCGAACTGTTGCTTAAATGTGACGTGACGTAGACGTATACGTATACGTATAGACGCATAATCTGTTCCCCTCTTTCTATCTATTCATGGATGGGGTCAGGTTTATGTATAGCACAGAAAGTTTGTATCTCCGTTCGTTAATTTAGCTCCTTTTTGATTGTATGCCATTTGATACCATTGTTCATTCAACCATAATGACTACTTATAATGGAGTTGCAAAACAAACGTGAGAAAATTTTCCCTGCCAGCGCATGGTTTCTCATCAATTATAGGCGGGAAAAATTCAAATCATGTGAGTGGCCCAACCATAGAATTAGCTCTGTTGCTCGTCACACAAAATCATAATAATCACTAATGGGATATCATTGTAACGGACAATAGATATGATACACAATGCTCATCATAAAGATAAAAGGGACATATGATCGTTGGAAATTATGGCACTTTTTTTCCTGACTCGCCAACATAATCAAGCCATTACCCGTAGTAGATAACTACTACAGTATAAACATATTAAAGAATAAAGTTGACAAGGATTTCTATCAAACACAAATACACCGAAGTATTTGTCTCATACGCATAACCAACTACATAAACATTTATTCACAACATTGGAATCAGAAATGTTACCTGTTGTTGGTGAGAACATCACGAACCGCCTGGTACAACTCATCCGAGGTGACCGTTCCGAAGTCCAACTTCACCCCCAGTCCCTTGGCCACGACCCGGGCGGCGCTGCCGGGCTGATCCCCGAACAGCGGTAGACAGACCATGGGTACGCCGTGGTACAGGGCCTCGTACGCACCGTTCAACCCAGCGTGACTGAGGAAGGCTTGAGTCTTGGGATGTGCTGCAGGACGAAAGAAAATAATTTTGCATCAGACAAAAACAGTTATTTGAGGATGTTGAGCAGCTTTATCAGGTACCTGATGAATAAGTCCCAGGCGACGAACTTATAAAACTCCTTGGTGTCCTACTCTTGACATTACTTTTTCCAGTTCCATTGTTTATCACTGGACTTTGAGAGAGGGATATGTATTTTTGTTGTTGTTGTTGATTTTGTAGTTTCTAACATTTCCATAATTCTTAAAGCCATCACACCCTTCTTTTTGCATCCAAATAAGTTGCAATTTGGGTAAAGTGTACCGTGTAGGGCAGGGGCCAATTTTTTGAGTCGGGTAGTAGTTTGCACATTTAATTTTTAGCTCACCTTTAAACAATTTTTTTTCTGGGATACATTTTCTCCGAAAGGTCCAGTTTTTTGCTAGAGAGGACAACAGAATGTGTATTTTCAAACTCTGTGACCTTTGTCATGTTTTACCCTACAACTAGTGATACCTAGATGCCTTTCTTATTGGCTGGGCTGACCAATTAGGATTTGGGGGTAAAATCCTGTTGTAATTTCAATCTTCTTGCCTGTTGGGCCCGACAATTGTCGGTTTGCACATGCTTGTTCTGTATGCTAACCCTGACAATTGTCGGTTTGAGGGTATTTCTAGAATGCGTACGTTTCACCCGCGCGGTTGTTGTAAAGCGAAGTAACTAAAAATGAACAATATCAAACTAGTACCGAAGGTGTATAGGCACTTCAGCAGTGGGGGTATATTTATGGTCTGGAAATCCAGCAGGACAAGGGTTAAGATTATGAAGTTTACTCCCCACTTTTTGTACCGAAGCAAACCTGACAAATCCAGCATTGTAGTGGTTTGAGGTTTGACCATAAAGAGGTTTGAAATGCAGGTGAATGTGTTTTAAAGTGATTGTTTTTACATGGCTTAACCAATGTGTTGCAATGGAAAGTTCGTATGTTGTTCCCTCCTCCGAAGGGTAAGAATCTGCCTTCAGAACCTGTGGTAAATACAGTGATACATTGGAATTTGTTTTGCCACCCACCAAGTAGGTCATTCTGAGGCAGCCAGGACATCAGCTTGGTGTTGTTGCCCAGACCGGTCGGCTTCTCTCCCACGTACCGCCACACCACCTTCTGTCGGAGCTGCGCGAAGACGGCAGCGAACATTTCTTTCTTCACCGTCGGCATCTTCTGGACCATCGACCCGAAGCTGACAATGATCACTCCATAGTCTCCAGATGACTGCATAAAATCCTCCATGTCCTAGATAAACAGATTACATTCTCAGCAAGAAATACCCGGTTACCCGGAGTTGCGCGGCGCAACCAAATTTTGTTTGGCACAACTGATCTACAAACAGGCTCTGAAGTAGGGAAGCACGCTATTTTCCTTTAGTTTGAGAAGACAGCATGCAAACGTCGTAAGATCCGTTTACCGCTGAGTGCAGTAAGGTGCAATGTCAACATGGGATCAGCTCTTGCCAAGAAGAATGGAATGAGGGGCTACAGCCAAATTTTCAAACTGAGGGACTTCTTTTTGGGAATTTCGTCATTGATTTTGGTGGATTTATCTAAAATTGAATGGTTTTAAGCCAAGTCGGTTTTGCTCTAGAATAAAGAGAGCCAGATGAATAGTTGACGTCCTTCGTTTAGAAATTCCACTTTATCTGAATAACTCATGTCTTCTCTCCTTGTCCCGTTATCATTACAGAATCCAAATGGTAAAAAAGCCCCATGACCAGTCTCTATCAGGCTGAATGCGAATGTACTTTGGCCGAAATGCACTACCAACCCCCACGAGCGAACATTAGCTCCTGTACTCTAACAACAGGAGCTAATTGACTAATGAGCAAACAAACTTGTCTTGACTTCATCTTCTTTGAATCATCCTAAAGTTCTCACATCGAAAAACAGCGGATAACCGTCTCCAAACTTTATCCAGTTGCTTGAGTAACCGTTACCTTTCCTCCACAAAAAGTTACTCAAACAACTGGATAAAATTTTGAAACAGTCAGACGTTTCAGACAGCATCCGCTGTCTTTCGTCAGCTGTCCTACGTTCAAAGGCATTAAAAGTAATCCGCTAATTTTCTGAACAAAGGCAATGGTTTTGTTGTTGAGATCATTTAAGCCATAAATCAATTGACAGAAATTATTACAAAGAAGACTACCGGTAATCATTATTCTCGCAATCGAAATGTTGAGGGGAAAACATAGCCTCTACCAGGCTCCACAGGTCGCTGGAAAGATAGTAGAAATTTGCCAAATAGACAGCAAACATGCCAGAGGAGTTAGCTGGCCAGGGAGTACAGTTCCCTGGTAGAGGCTAGGGAAAACAAAGACGGCCAGCATGTTGGGACAAAGGGGCTCATCTTTACGGTGTTAAATTTCTTTGTTGATATTCAGTGCAATTGGATCTGATACTCATAGTTCTGTGGGCTTGCTTCAAGACTCAATTATTGCCGTTAACGGGTAGGTTTCCAAAACTTCCTAATTCTTCGATAAACTCACCTGTGAAAGAGGGGCGCCGGCACGGACGGTCAGCCCGCCAACCTGGACCATGTTGGGCATGGAGGGACGGGGGAAACCCAGCACAGTGTCGGTCTGATACAGCCACAGGTCCGTGCGTGACGTCACGCTCTGGGTACTTTCTTTATCACTGACGTACTTACGGACCAGATCGTCATATATGTAACCGTAAAGCCATCTCTTCGCTATTTGTGAAAGACCGATGAACCCTACATTCTGCACTCTTTGCAAGAAAGTCATTTGGTCGGTCAATTGCGATGTGACTTCTGGCACGTATGCCACTGGGAACGGTACACCTGTAGCCATTTCGTCAATAAACATACTGGCACTGTTGGCGACGTGGGGGACCCTTATTTGTGCTGCCACTATAGTGCCACATCTTAACAAGGGGTCAGAAATAACAACACTGTATTGTGCTGTCTTCAACCTACCTAATAGGTCTCTACTCTTCCCCAGGAGGTAATCGCAGTGTTTGTTTGCCCATTCAATCGCACTGGCAAATGCCCATTGTTCTTGGTAGATAGACATCGATTCTGCCATTCCATAAAGGTCGTCTTGGAATTCCCGAAGTCGCGCCCCAACTCCATGATCCGGGAATGTCTCAAAAATGAAGTCTGGCCTCTCTGCCCGTCGTTTCTCCACGATGTCCTCTTCAACGACCACCGTGATGACGTGACCCTTGTCCACCAGCGCCTGCCCGATTGACGCCTCTATCGTCCAATGGCTACTAAAGATCGGCATAGGTACCATCAGAATCTTCTCTGCACTGCTCATGTGGGTGATTATGAGACCAAGGAGAACAAGGAGAAGAATGGAAACTTGCAGATTTCTTGTGCTCCCCATGGCGTTTTTGAGCAGAACTCGAAATCACGTAATGAGTGGACCAATGTGGGTCACGCTGGATGACCCCTGGATGACCCTTAAATACCGTTATCCAAAACGACTGCCTTATAATTCAAGGAACAATAATTAATGTTCTTGTGTTGGGCTCAGAAATCGGCCGGGAAATTCACACATGTACTCGAGTACAGTCAAATTCTGGTCGAAGCCGAACCGAGTCAAGCGATCCCAGACGTTTTTTTAGGGAAGCGAGTGCAGGCGCCCCAGTATTAATCGGATGGCACCCAGTCTGTTTGTTTTCAACCAGTTAGTAATCAAACCCTTATCAAGCTGTACATAAACCCATACCCAACAACAACAACACAAACAATACTCTATCGGTAACCCCTAACCCCGTGAGATCGCTGATAACAATATCTAGTAACTTGTGTACTTAGCATGGTCATTCTGCCTTTTGACCCCATTCCAGCAATAGCCTGTCTTGCAATGATCTGTCAAAGACGTTGTGATTGGTAGAAATTCAGTCCGTGTCGGATGTGATACCAATCACAGCGTTCGTTATTCATTTGATTACTTATTACTAATTACATGCGGGTTTATCAATTAACCTAGTGGAAAAACGCCTGCGTGAGGCTAAAGTCCCGTGGTGCTCAGAGTCTCCAAACCTCATTCTTCAAGTCCGTGAAGCTTGGATAGTACCAGCTGTAACGACATGGCTAGCACAACAAAGCTTCAAGGTACCATTATTCTCCTTGTTCTCCTGGGTCTGATGATGACCCACAGGAGCGGTGCAGACAGGATTCTGTTAGTACCTATGCCGTTATTCAATAGCCACTGGATGGTAGAGGCGTCTATTGGGCAAGCCCTGGTGGACAAGGGTCACGACGTCACGGTGGTTGTCGAAGAGGACATCGTGGAGAAACGAAGAGCAGGGAGGCCAGACTTCATGTTTGAGACCTTCCAGGACCATGGATTCGGGACACGCCTTCGGGAATTCCAAGACGACGTCCTTAAATTGGCAGAATCGGTGTCTACTTACCAAGAGCTAAAACAACATACCAATGCGTCCGAATGGGCAACGAAACACTGCGACCACCTCCTTGGGAAGGAGGGGGGGGGGGGATAGCGACCTGTTGCGGAGGTTGAAGACAGCACAATATAGCGTTGTTATTTCAGACCCCTTGTTAAGATGTGGCACTATAGTGGCAGCAAGCATCAAAGTGCCCCACGTCGCCAACTGCGCCGATGGCGGTACTTTTTTCGACAAAATGGCCACAGGAGTACCGCTCCCTTTGGCATACGTGCCGTCAGTCGAATCGCAATTGACCGACCAAATGACTTTCTTGCAAAGAGTGGAGAATGTATTGTTCTTCGGTCTTACAAACATCGCAAGAAGCTGGATTTACAGTTACATGTATGACGACCTGGTCCTCAAGTACATCAGTGAGGAAGAAACTATCCAGAGCGTGACGTCACGCACGGACCTGTGGCTGTATCAGACCGACACTGTGCTGGGTTTCCCCCGTCCCTCCATGCCCAACATGGTCCAGGTTGGCGGGCTGACCGTCCGTGCCGGCGCCCCTCTTTCTGAGGTATGTTTTACCGAAAAAAAGGATTTTGTTTAGGGGGGGGGGGGGGGACGTAACGTAACGTAACGGTACCAATTATTATCAATTTGTTCAAAACGTCATTTATCTTTAGTTGAAACCGCGCGGACAGAGCCAAATGTTTACTAGTAACCCATGGGAAGAAATATCAGCTCTTCTAAAATCAGTTTAACGCCGAGTGAGCATGCATTTATACTGAGGCCTATGACGAAGAACTGTGCTAGGGTTACATATTATGGTCCACCTCAGTCGTTTTCCTTCTATAAGTTCTAACGCTCTACTTAAATAACATAGATTTTTTTTTTCAAATTGCACATAAACTGTCTAAAGTAGTCTACAGACAGATAATAGTTAAGTCACTATGTTTGCTTGACGCGATTGAAGAAAACTATGCTGTACTGTAACTTTTAACCATGCACGCGACTCGTATACAAAAATGTGGCTTCAGTGCAGGGGGATCGCTGGGGTGGTATCAAACCTTCCTAAAACTAGTAAAAGTTTCAAACCTCCAATCACCACAGATAGCTAAAGAAAGGTTTAATGTAAGATACTAAAAAAAATTTTTGTTATCGTGAGAGTCAGAAAAAAAACTAATGAAGTGCGCATATGGAATACGTCATGCATGACGCTTTCAGGTGACTTGTTGTTATGACTTCAGGGGTTTACTCTGTCGTGTCGCTGTATGTACACCCATTTTATTGCTTTGTATAAAGGAGAGTCATGACTAAGGAACATGTCGTTTTTTTATTGCTCCTGGGAACTGGCTTTTACGACAATACACATCGACATGTTTGCATGACCCAAAGTGGACCATGACTGTTAGTACACCATAACTGGTAACGTCACGTTACCTGTTGGCAGCAATAATTGAGTCTTGAAACAAGCCTACACAGGTATGAATATGTGAATATGAAATCAAATTGTATTAAAGATCAACAAAGAGATTCATAATCTATATAACTAACTGTTCGTTTAGGACATGGAGGATTTCATGCAGTCATCTGGTGACGATGGAGTGATCATTGTCAGCTTCGGGTCGATGGTCCAGAAGATGCCGACGGAGAAGAAAGAAATGTTCGCTGCAGTCTTCGCGCAGCTCCGACAGAAGGTGGTGTGGCGGGACGTGGGAGAGAAGCCGACCGGTCTGGGCAACAACACCAAGCTGATGTCCTGGCTGCCTCAGAATGACCTACTGGGTGGGTGGATAGCAAAAACGTTAAAAAGTTAAATTTAACACAGGTTCTGAAAGTATAATTTTGCCCTACCCCAAACAAGCTCGGGAACCTCATACCTCAGCCTTAATTCATTTTGTCTCAATAATTATGCAGATGTATTTGTAATTAGCATTCTCTATTCTATATGATTAACTTCTGTACCCTGAGTGCGGTTATATATATATATATTGTATGTATATTGCATATATGTGTTGTATGTGTGGAAGTACTAGTCCTTTCCGTTGGAAGAATCTACGCAGAAGTCCACATTCAACTAACTGTTGTAGACTTAAGACTAGAACACCACTAAGGATTTATGAACTTAGTCGTCTGTGATTTGTTCATCAACTTCCACAAGTGCGTTTTGTTTACAAAATTGATTTTCTTCGCCTTCTAGCCCATCCCAAGACCCGAGCCTTCGTCAGTCACGCTGGGTTGAACGGCGTGTACGAGGCCCTGTACCACGGCGTGCCCATGGTCTGTCTACCGCTGTTTGGGGATCACCCCGGAAACGCCGCCCGGGTCGTGGCCAAGGGACTGGGGGTGAAGTTGGACTTCGGAACGGTCACCTCGGATGAGTTGTACCAGGCGGTTCGTGATGTTCTCACCAACAACAGGTACAGTATTTCCTGAGTCGGCTGTTGTAAATAAATGTATTTGGTGTTGCGCATGGGACAAATTCTTCGGGTTACTAGTGTTTGGTAAGGAATTCAGTCTTACTGTCAACTCTTTTGTATAATATGTCATTTAAAGGCATATCTATCAATGGTAGTAATGGGCTGATTGTATGAGTGGGTCATGAGGAAAAGGTGCCGGAATTTTCCCCGATCGTATGTCCCATGTTTTTTTTTTCATGACGAGCATTGCGTTTCATATCATTCGAAAGCTAAATCTATAGTCCGTTATTATGACATATTATGACTGTCCGGGTGACTTGGATCATCAACTGATTTTTTATTACTATATGACTCGTGTGCATGTTTCCATGCAAACTGTCAAGTAGCTGATGATCTTGAATGTTAAGTCCTTTTCCTCAATGATAACTTGTCTCAGAGCATACAGAATAACATTTTGGGCAACATTGAGTATAATTGATTGTGTTTTATAGTTCGGAAACCATGACTCTTGTCAAGCCAACCCTGTATATATGTATGATCATGATCCCATTTGATGTTTAATTCCGCCTTTCCCTTAGTTACCGTGAGACCGCAGCCCGCCTGTCCCGTCTGTACCGTGACCAACCCCAGACGGCCATGGAGCGAGCCGTCTGGTGGATAGAACACGTCATCAAACATGGCGGACTGCCCCATCTCCGCGCACGCGCCGTGGATCTGCCGTTCTACCAGTACTACCTGCTGGACGTGGCTGCCTGCCTGTTGGCTGTCTGTTCAGCTGTCCTGGGGACCGTGTGGTGCAGCTGTTCGCTCGTCTGTAGGAAGATTTGCTGCAAAGCTGGCGGCAAGCTTAAGTCTCAGTAGAAGACGGTTAGGATTCCGCTTGATCGATCTTGCAAAACTAAGAAAAATATAATTGTTTCTTGTGTTAAAATATTAGCAGTGATTTTATTTGAATCTTAACAATGTATACCTTAAAATCTTACAATTAAATATATGGTTCACCACTATATTTCATTATGCCTTTAACTTGCATGACACATTAATAATGAAGTGAATGTGTATGTCTGAGATGAAGGAATCGTATGCATGCTATTTCAATCTTCATCAAAACACTTATGTTTTCAGTGTCGCGCTGCTTTTAATGTGTTGTTTTTTGGTTGAACAGAGTAACAGGGTATAATCCGTTAGGTGATTATGTATTGGGTCTATCAAGAAAATAATTGGATATGGAACCCCTAGCATCTTTTTTTGGTACTGCAGAGGTTGTGATTCTTTTACGATTGGCCTTTTGAATTAGAGGTAACAATTCTAATGTATCATTAAGTCGTGTTTATTTAAACATTTAAAAAACTTTTTTTTAAATATTTTGTTAATTTCAAATGACACTTATCTTGAAGTAAGTACTCCAATAAAAAAATCTTCATATTTATTCTTTGTAACGTTACGAACGGAATTCGTTCTTATCAAAGCATATTAGATTGCACTGAAACATTTTATTGGAACGCAGACTGTTACGTTTCTTCCATCGCTAACGGCTTTGTCACCAGATCTCTCAATATCTCCCACCATTTTTGTCCTGTATTCTTAAGTGCAATTAAAAAATATATCTAAATGACATATTGCAAATGGCATAGACATCGCTATTTGTATCATGGTGATGATAACAGTCATGATGATGGTGATAATTATCATATCACATAACAACATTATTGATATTAATGATAATGAAACTAATGATTAAGATAATAGTGATGATGATGGTAATGATAAATATATGTTAATAGTTTTCACTACAAGACATTTCTAATGTACATTTCACCTTATCACGCAGAGTAAAAGTGCAATGTATTAGTCAAATTAAAACTTTTGAATCCAGGTTCACACATGGCACATTTATTTTCTCCATGACAAATTTATATTTTTTCCTGGAGATATTGTTTTGAGCGTATTTGTGTGTGTGTTTGCGTGTGTGTTTGTGTGTGTGTCCAGATAGCAAAGTGCTATTGATCCAAAATCTAATCATTTTGAGCTCTCAAAGAAGACGTGCCCACATACCATTCAGGCATTCTCGAGCTATACTGTTCACAGACGAACGGACGTGACAACACTGTACAAAACATAGCCTTTTCGGCGAAGGTAACAACAACGACATCGGTAACCCCAATGCCCGCGCCTGGGAACAACACGTAATATCAGTAACTTGTGTACTTAGCATGGTAATCCAGCCTTTTGATCCCATTCCAATAATAGCCTGTCTTGCATGTGTCCAATACGTGATACTAACCATATCTTTCGTTAATCATTTAATTTGGGTTTACTAATCAACTGTCTGCCTTAGTCCCGTGGTGTTAAGAGCCCCCAAGCCCTTAAAGCTTGGATAGTATCACTGCGACCAGCTTCTTGGGAAGGTTGACCGGTTGCGTAGGTTAAATACAGCCTAATACAGTGCTGTTGTTTCTGACCCCTTGGTAAGATGTGACACTATAGTGGCAGCAAACATGGGATCTCCCACGTCGCGAACTGTGCCGTTGGGGGAACGTTTCTCCACAAAATGACTACAGGCTAGGTGTACCGCTCTCTTTGGCATATGTGCCGCCGTTCGAATCACAATTTTCCAACCAAATGACTTTCTTGCAAAGAGTTTGTTTGTTTTGTTTGAACCTTTGTTTATTCATGATAAGCTCAAATCGGCACGCAGGCCGCTTTTCATCGAGGTCATGAGGGAAGAGGTAAAGGTCAGATACAATATAACAGAGATACACAGTCATTTGAGTCCTAATAACTCTATCAACATATATCATTACATATTTATGGCACAACAAAATACAATTTCTACAGCATACAACATAAAGTAGGGCGAAAGCTGGTTCATGGTCCGTGTCCGTTCGTTTCGTTCATTTCCGTTACTTCAAGAGTGCAGAATGTATGGTTCGTCGGTCTTACAGCCATCTTGAGAAGCTGGGTTAACGGTTACATGTATGACGACCTGTTCCTAAGTACTATGTAAAGAGGAGATAGAAATAAAAGTTGTTAAGTCAACAGTTTAGGCTTTAGATATAGGTCAACCGTTTACCTTTTGCTGACAAGATGGCGACTTTACCAAATTCGCCATCTTTTAATCGTGGGTAAACCATGAATGTAATGAGTTGAAATTGATGAGAGATGACATATTAAACATTTTCATTTGGGAATTTTTGGAATTTGTTGATTTTGTAAAACGGATGGTACATGGTGCATTTGCAAACATTTTGCTGTTTTGTTTATGTAAGAATGCTCTGATGTCTTCGCATTTTTTTAAAATAATGCTTTGCTTATGTGGTCGTAGCTATTTTGCTCTAGAATGTATATCTAAGGATGCTCTGACGTTTTGATTTCGGATATGTTCTGACCTTTATTACCTGCATGAAAAATAGAGGTATAGTTTTTACTCCGTGTGCGCGCGCGTGTGTGTCGGGGGAATATCTCAAGAGCCGCTAGATGGATTGCAATGGTACATGTATTTGGTAGGTGGGTAGGTGGTGTAAACCCAATAGTCAAGGTCGATTTTTGGCCTCCTGCTCGTTGACCTTAGTACTACAGCAAGATATTTTGTCCCATCCAGACAACAGCCTATCTTACGCAAAAAAATAATTACTCAAGCAACTGGATAAAGTTTTGAAACAGTCAGACGTTTCAGACAGCATCCACTGTCTTTCGTCAGTGACCAACGATAGGACTGAGAACACCAGTTTTTATACCAAAACTCTGAATAGGTATGTTAATGAGGTTAAGACAATTTAGGATGTCTTGAAGTAGTCTTTAAAAGAAGATTAATTCAAGACAAAGTTTTGTGCCAATAGTTCAATTAGCTACTGTTGATTTTAGTACAGTAACTAAATGTTGTTCGTCCGGGGGTGGGGGGTGGTGGGCAGCACATTATCCCAAGTGCCTGAAAGTTCAACGCGTAGACCCCCTTTCCTGTTGAGGGCGGGGTTGTACATCCTCTCATATATTGCTTCTCTAATTCCCCGTTCGAACCAGCGTTCTTCACGATCTAGGATGTCCGTGGATTCAAGATTGAATGAGTGTCCCTGGTTGTGTTTTAGATGGTGGTAAATGGCAGAGGAGTAGCGGTTAGCGCTCTTTCTGCAATGTTCCTTGTACCTTTCCTTTAGTGGTCGACTTGTCTCCCCAATGTACATGTTATTGCAGTTCGGTTCTTCACATTTCAGTTTGTAGATGACATTGGCTTTGATGCCTTTTTCAGACCTGTCTTTTGGATGGACCAATTTCTGCCTGAGAGTTGAGTGAGGTTTGAAGTTAGTGGCAATGTTGAAGTTTTGGAAGATTCTTCTGAGTTTTTCCGATACTCCTTGGACGTAGGGAATGGTAATGTTGGCCTTGTTTCTGTTGGTCAATGGTTTGCACTTGAGTGTTTTCTTAGACTGGTCAGAAGGTTTGAGGGCTTTGTTGAAGGTCCAATTTTGGTAGCCACACTTGGCTAAGGCCGCACGGAGATGCCTGTGTTCGTCTGTTTTGCTTCGTCTGAGGTGATGACATTGTCTGCCCGATGGAAGAGAGTTTTGATCACTGCTAGTTGTGTTCCAAAGGGTGGTGAGAATCAAAGGCCAGATATTGATCAGTGTGGGTCGGTTTCCTGTACACTTCGAACTGAAGGTTGCCATCCTTCTCTATGATGGTTTTGGTGTCTAGGAAGGGGAGCCTGTTGTTTTGACATGACTCCTGTGTGAACTTGATGTTGTCATCTACCTGGTTTATATGGTCGAAGAAGTCGTCCGCTACTCTCTCTTTTAGCCTACACCAAGTGTCATCTACATAGCGAAACCAGTTTGCTGGGGGAGGGCCGTTGAAAGTAGAAGAAAGTGAAAGTGAAAGACATCCTAAATTGTCTTAACCTCATTAACATACCTATTCAGAGTTTTGGTATAAAAACTGGTGTTCTCAGTCCTATCGTTAGTCACTGACGAAAGACAGTGGATGCTGTCTGAAACGTTTCAAAACTTTATCCAGTTGCTTGAGTAATTATTTTTGGCGTATCTTACTACCTGGATGTCTAACTTTCATCAACGTAACAGCCTATCTTGTACGTGTCAAATAATCTGCGATTGGTAGAAACGCAAAATGTGTTAGGTTAAAAACCAATCACATCTTTGTTTATATAAGTTGACACTGTTTTGATAGCTAACGTCCCGAAAACAAAAGCCACGCCTGAGTATATGTAGTAGAGCCTTTCCCACGGTGTTAAGAGCCTCTGTCATTTATACGATCATTCGTTGGATGGTTCCGCTCGAAAACGATATGGGGAGCACACCAAAGCTTCAAGGTTCCATTCTCCTGAGTCTTATGATCTGTAGCTCTATTTGTAGGAGTAGTGCAGAGAAGATTCTGTTGGTACCGATGCCGATTTTCAGCAGCCACTGGATGGTAGAGGCGTCTATCGGACAGGCGTTGGTGGAAAAGGGTCATGTCGTCACGGTGGTTGTCGAAGAGGACATCGTGGAGAAACGAAGAGCAGAGAGGCCCGACTTCATGTTTGAGACATTCCAGGACCATGGATTCGGGACACGCCTTCGGGAATTCCTAGACCGAACACTTGTGGAAACGCAGAATCGTTGTCTGCCTACCAAGCAATAAGAGCGTGTTCCAATGCGTCTGACTGGACAAAGAAGCACTGTGATCTCTTGCTGGGGGAGGGGGGGGGGCATAGTGACCTGTTGGGGAGGTTGAAGACAGCACAATACAATGTTGTTATTTCGAACCCGATATATTTCTGTGGCACTATAGTAGCAGCAAGCATTAGGATCCCCCACATTGCCATCCAAGCTGCGGGTGATACGATTCTCGACCAATGGGATATAGCCACAGGAGTACCGGTCCCCTTGGCATTTGTGCCATCGTCAAATGAGTTGGGTTTTACCGACCAAATGACTTACTTGCAAAGGGTACAGAACGTTGGGTTCTACGGTCTTGTATCCACATTCAGGAGCTGGATTTACGGTTACGTGTATGACGATCTGATCCGTAAGCATCTAAGCGAGAGAGAAACTTTCGAGAGCCTGGCGTCACGTACGGACCTGTGGCTGTATCAGTCCGACACTGTGCTGGGTTTTCCCCGTCCCTCCATGCCCAACATGGTCCCGGTTGGCGGGCTGACCGTCCGTGCCGGCGCCCCTCTTTCTAAGGTGAGTGTATCAACAACAGTAGCTGGTGTTTTGAATAAGACCAAATGTAGTAGTATATGAATGCAAAACCAACAAAATTTTGTAAACTTTAATTAGGCCACAGCAAGTAAATCTTATGGATGACATCCTACGCAGACTCCAAAATTAATGAGTTAGGGCGAAAGAAAACAAGGCGGGCAAAAAAAACAAGATTCCTATATTTTCAAATTTTGAGATCATAAATCTTGTTTAACAAGAATCGAGGCGACGAAATATGATATCATGACCAACAGGTCTTTTATTCCTGTATTCAACCAATAAGGTTTCATATATAATATAAAACCTCATTGATTCAACAGTAAACATGTCCTTGTGGATGTGTATACATCTCAATAGACTAACTACAACAAATGCAGAAAAGAGCTTGTTGTACCATAATCTGAAGCAACTACACTGGGTATCCATATGCGATGAAACACCTTGTGTACACAGCTCAATTAACTAGACCCCCCCATTATTTATATAATGTCCTTGCTAGAACAAATGCAGAAAACAGCTTGTTCTTATACCATCATGGGCAGGAACCACACTGGGTATTCATATGCAACGAAGCACCTTAGACTGTCAACATTAAACTGTTCTTGAAGATGTGTTTACAGCTCAATTAACTAGAACAAACGCAGAAAACAGCTTGTCATACCATCATGGGCAGGAACTACACTGGGTACTCATATGCAATGAAACACCTTATACTGTCAACGTTTACGACATATTTGCCCATTTTTCGCATGTTGACCACGTATCGTCGGAGGGCAATGAAATTTCTTGTTTTTTATTTCGAAATCAGGCGAAAATTAATGAGCGCGTTGATGTCATCCATAAAAATTACTTGCTGTGGCCTCACGGAGAAAAAATGAAGTAGCAGACCCTTGAGTCAGTAGCATGATGGGAAAGATATTTACCTTCTGTGTATGGGTTGATTGGGTTCCTAAGAGGTAATTGCAAACGATCCCTGGCCAGTTTTGTAAAGCAAAAGGAGAATATAGTTTTCAAGACTGCAAATTGAGAAATTATGAATATTTCACAAAGGCGTGATACTATCGGACTCTTGTTTATCTAGGACATGGAGGATTTTATGCAGTCATCTGGAGACGATGGAGTGATCGTTGTCAGCTTCGGGTCGATGGTCCAGAAGATGTCGACGGAGAGGAAAGAAATGTTCGCTGCAGTCTTCGCGCAGCTCCGACAGAAGGTGGTGTGGCGGGACGTGGGAGAGAAGCCGACCGGTCTGGGCAACAACACCAAGCTGATGTCCTGGCTTCCCCAGAATCATTTACTGGGTTGGTAGCAAAACAGTTTTGTTTGAAACGACACAGGTTCCAAATACACAGTTAGCTTTACCTTACCCCTTTGCCAAGCTGTAGATTATTTGTTTATAAAAATTAATTTGCGATGGCTTTTGAAGTATTGATAAAAATGCCAGAATAAAACAAGGAACAAAATGTATTTTTTAAAATCTATAATGGAGTGGTTCATAATAAGGTGAAAAATGGTTCTTCGTCGGTGACCTATTAATCACGTACACGACGTTGTTCAACTTCCACAAGTGCTTTTTGTTGACAAAACCAATTTTCTTCGCCTTGCAGCGCATCCCAAGACCCGAGCCTTCGTCAGTCACGCTGGGTTGAACGGCGTGTACGAGGCCCTGTACCACGGCGTGCCCATGGTCTGTCTGCCGCTGTTCTCGGATCATCCCGGCAGCGCCGCTCGTGTCCAAGCCAGGGGACTGGGGGTAAAATTGGACTTCGGAACGGTCACCTCGGATGAGTTGTACCAGGCGGTTCTTGATGTTCTCACCAACAATAGGTACAGTATTTCTGAGTCGGATGTTGTAAATAAATGTATTTGGTGTTTTTTGCATGGGACAAATTCTTCGGTCTACTAGTGTTTGGTAAGTAATTCAGTTTTACTGTAAACTATTTGTATAATATGGCATTTAAAGGCATATCTATCAATTGTAGTAATGGGTTGATTGTATGAGCCGGGTAAAGGTGCCGGAATTTTCCCATATCGCATGTCCCTTGTTTTTTTTTTTTCATGACGAGCATTGCGTTTCATTATTAACTTTCATATCATTCGAAAGCTTAATCTATTGTCCGTTATTATGACATTCAATCCCTTGTGTAATGATAAAATCTTTGTGTGACGAGCACCAGGGCTAATCCTATGGTTGGGTCGCCCACATAATTTGAAATTTTCCCGCCAATTATTGATGAGAAACATTGTGTTGGCCACTAAAATTTTATCACGTTTGTTTTGCGATTCTTTTACAAATAGCCATTGTGGTTGAATATACGATGGTATACCGGTAGCAAGAGGCATACCATCAGAAAGGAGCCGCGTTAACAACGGAGCTATGAACTGTAGTAACGTTCCCAATCCTTCTGTGCTTTTTATAACACAATGGACACAAGACATGTATAGAGAGGAACAGGGAGAGGGAAACAGATTATGTTTCTGTGTGCATACGTCACGATCTGAACAACGGTCCGGGTGACTTGGATCATCAACTGATTTTTTTATTACTATATGACTCGTGTGCATGTTTCCATGCAAACTGTCAAATAGCTGATGATCTTGAATGTTAAGTCCTTTTCCTCAATAATAACTTGTCTCAGAGCATGCAGAATAACATTTTGGGCAACATTGAGTATAATTGATTGTGTTTTATAGTTCGGAAACCATGACTCTTGTCATTCCAACTCTGTATATATGTATGATCATGATCTCATTTGATGTTTAATTCCGCCTTTCCCTTAGTTACCGTGAGACCGCAGCCCGCCTGTCCCGTCTGTACCGTGACCAGCCCCAGACGGCCATGGAGCGAGCCGTCTGGTGGATAGAACACGTCATCAAACATGGCGGACTGCCCCATCTCCGCGCACGCGCCGTGGATCTGCCGTTCTACCAGTACTACCTGCTGGACGTGGCTGCCTGCCTGTTGGCTGTCTGTTCAGCTGTCCTGGGGACCGTGTGGTGCAGCTGTTCGCTCGTCTGTAGGAAGATTTGCTGCAAAGCTGGCGGCAAGCTTAAGTCTCAGTAGAAGACGGTTAGGATTCCGCTTGATCGATCTTGCAAAACTAAGAAAGATATAATTGTTTCTTGTGTTAAAATATTAGCAGCGATTTTATTTGGATCTTAACAATATATACCTTAAAATCCAATGTATGGTTCACCAGTATATTTCATTATGCCTTTAACTTACGTCTGAGATGAATGTGTATGTCTGAGATGAAGGAATCGTATGCATGCTATTTTAATCTTCATCAAAACACTTATGTTTTCGGTGTCCCGCTGCTTTTAATGAGTGTTTTTTGGTTGAACAGAGTAACAGGGTATAATCCGTCATGTGATTATGTATTGATCTATCAAGGAAATAATTGGATATGGAACTCCTAGCATCTTTTTGTGGTACTACAGAGGTTGTGATTCTTTTACGATTGGCATTTTGAATTAGAGGTAACTATTCTGATGTATCATTAAGTCGTGTTTATTTAAACATTTTAAAAAAACTCGGAATATTTTGTTAATTTTGAATGACACTTATCTTTAAGTAAGTACTCCAATAAAGAATTCTTCACAATTATTCTTTGTAACGTTACGAACGGAATTCGTTCTTATCAAAGCATATTGGATTGCACTGAAACATTTTATTGGAACGCAGACTGTTACGTTTCTTCCATCGCTAACGGCTTTGTCACCAGATCTCTCAATATCTCCAACCATTTTCGTCCTGTATTCTTCAGTTCAATTAAAAAAGATATCTAAATGACATAATGCAAATGGCATAGACATTGCTATTTGTATCATGGTGATGATAACAGTGATGATGATGGTGATAATTATCATATCATAAACAACATTATTGATATTAATGATAATGAAACTAATGATTAAGATAATAGTGATGATGATGGTAATGATAAAGATATGTTAATAGTTTTCACTACAAGACATTTCTAATGTACATTTCACCTTATCACGTAGAGTAAAAGTGCAATGTATTAGTCGAATTAAAACTTTTGAATCCAGGTTTACACATGGTACATTTATTATCTCCATGAAAAATTTAGATTTTTTCATGGAGACATTGTTTTGAGCGTGTTTGTTTGTGTGTGTGTTTGCGTGTGTGTTTGTGTGTGTGTCCGGATGCTTGTAGTCAGCATAACTCAAGAACGTCTGGATGGATTGTAATGATATTTGGTATGTGGGTAGGTGTTGGGAGAACAAAGGTCAAGGTTCCCTTGGTATGTGATACTGGAACTGCATTGGCGTGTTTGTAAAAATCTTCCAAGGAGAATAACTGAACAAAGGAACGACAGGTTTCCGTGTTATTTAATATGCAGGTTGTATCACACAGGTTTCCATAAAATATTTAGAAGGTTGGAATAAATGTTGTTACAGCGTTGTCAATGTTGTTATATACGGAGGTTGGAATCAATGCTGTTACAGCGATCCTACCCGCGGTTGGGCTGGTACCTCGCGTGATACAGAGTACCCCGTGTTGTATTCTATATTTATTATGCGGATAGCTTAAGTGTTACTTGATATAATGAAATCGTAATCATGCAAACCAGAATCTAATTTGTATAATTAATGGGGAGATGTTATAAACCCATTCCATTCAATGGTACGATAGTGCAGAAATGCAACATATGTAACTGAGAAATAAAGGGACATTGATAGATTAAGGTTATGCAAATGAAGACCTGATTTGCATAATTAATGAGAAAATACTGTAATTCCATATTGCTAGATTACTTGAATTTCATACTTGTGGCATTTGGAAGTTATGTGACAGTGAACATGGTTGAATATAAATTATGCAAATGAGGGCTTAATTTGCATAATATATATTTTTCATGGAGATATGAGGTCACTGAACTCTTGTTTATATGTGTACCAACGATCTGCAAATGAACTTCTGCAAATAGCATGCAGGGAAAACAAGCAAATGGAACTGAGTATCGAAGTTAGGACCAGATTATACAGAAGTTGGTGGTAACATTGCATCTCCAAGAGGGCATGAGGCAAGCGTAATCTTATTATTTATACAGCTAGCGTGTTTGTATGTATGTCAAGAGCATAACTCAAGAAACCTTTGATGAATCTTTATGATTTTTGGTAGGTGTGTAGTGGTTGTGCAAAGGAAGGTCAAGTTCAAAAATGGTTTACCTTGCGTTTTTCAACAGTACTGCAGCCGACTTTTAATTTTTGTGCGTTTGTATGTAGGCGAAAAAAGTGACGGAAACGTTGATGGATCTTCATTATATTTTGCAGGTGTGTAGATGTTGTGGAAACAGAGATCAAGTTCAAAAATGGTTCTCCTGGCATTTTCCGTCGGTATTGCAGCGGGCTCTGTGTGGATGTGTTATTCTTGTGGACAACATAACTCAAGAAGCTGTTGATGGATCTGTATGATATTTAGTGGATGGGTAGGGTTTAGGGAAATGAAGGTCAAGTTCGATAATGGGCCTTCTAGCGAGTACCTAAGGTACTGCAGCGGAGCTTCAAAATTTAGTGGCATATTTTCTGAAAGTGCTATGGTCATGATATTTGTGTGGTAGATAGTTCATGCCACAAGAAGTAAGTTCTGTAAGTTTGGGCCCCCTAGCGGCTTGTTTAGAACTGCAGTGGGTGTTTTTGTTTTGACATTCGGACACGTATTACATGTACTTGAGAAGGGGTGAAGAGATTGTCGTGAAGTTTTGTATGTAGAGAGCTCAGATGGTGCTTTACACAATCGATGTCTAATTATAGAAAACAGGAGCTTATCTGCATAATTAGTAAGGATAATTGTAAATCCATTACATTCCATAATGGGGCGTGTGACAGTGTTCCCGAAACAGGCCAGCAGAAGGCCTTGCCTAGAAGTCTAAATAAACAGATGGTGTACATAAATAAACAAATGGGGCAGTCTCACTACAATTCAAACAGATGTGTGGGTCCGTTTTTTTTAAAAGTGTTCAGTTTCTGCATTTTTGTCAAACACACGGTTGGAAACATAACGGAAAGGGAACAAAATAGAAAGCCTTACAAAACACCTAAAAACATGTGAATAACCAGCCGGACCAACTCCTCTGCTCAGAGAGTACACTGCTAGGTATTACCTAGCACCGTATGGAAAAATAACATTTACAATGTCTTGCAAAATGTGTATGATATGGAATAAAGATTTATTTTATTCATATATATTGACTGTACCATCTAATTATAACTTTCAATTTTTTTTGATGACCAGTTATAACATATATCAGCACACTATACACATATACTAGTCCTGTACCACCAAATGAGTTTTATCCCTATCTAGACTGGACTCATTCCCCCCCCCCATCATAACTTTCAAACGGTATGGTGTATGATCAAGTTTGCAGGGGGTGATAAGCATGTAAATATTAATCACTCTCCACAATAAGCCTTGATTATTTGGCGAAGATAATGTGTTCGTGGAACTCTAGTTGTAACTGTTTACTCTCCCCTATAGGAAATTCACATAGGATGGAGGCAGGCCATTTTGGACCATTTCAAAGGTTTTAGCCTTTTGACCTGTTACCTAAGGAATGGTCAGACCTCATTTAACTCACTCTTATTAATGAAGTATCCCATGTTTGTTATTCTTAGCCATTTTATACCAAACTATGGTTCACATTTCAAAGCATATAACTCTTAACAACTTCAAAGATAATACATTGATTGCTGCTGAAAACATAAATAATTCACCTCCTACACGTGCACAGTATCTTACAATACACCAATAGAAAAAAAAACCTTCCACACCGCCTTCAAGAACAATGACATTTTCACAGGATCACATCATACAATACTACCAAACCCCAAAAATTCCTCCTACAACAATTGCCCCTCACTCCCCATATTCCGCTACTTCACTGCTATTTTCATCAGGACTGCAAAAATGGCTATTTCCTCCTTCGTATCATAAAATAACTATCAGACTACATCCTGTAATCCATATTACATCCACCCTTCATCAAATACTTCTTCAGCAATACATATCCATACTCTTAGTGCACACTTCCACACAACCTCCATGTACACCATACAGTATGATAAATACTAATAAATCACCCCTTCCTTCCCAGATATAACATGGTTAGCTCACCTACCCTGAACACCGTCCTATCCCCATGCTGTGACACACGACTACTGATTGTTCTTCCTGATGTAAGGCAGTGTATATCCAACTTTGGTCTACTTCCACCAAATTCCACACCACTTTCTGCTGCTAGCTTTCTCATACCATACCACTGCCTACAGCTGAGTGACAAGCCAATGTGTCCCAGTAACTACGTTTCCTGCCTCCCACATGACAACTAAGCACCCCTACAACCTATCCATGACCCCTCCAAACAGCACCGCCAACACATCCCAGCTAGTATACAGACTGACCATACAACATAACACATTTTAAAACTTTTCTCCTTAATTATGCAAAGTACTTCTCCCAAAATCTAATCAGACACACAGACAAGCATTAAAATATAACCTTATTGACGAAGGTGATGATGCATGGTTGCTTTCAGACGACGCCATGACATTAAACAATGCATGTCCCTGACGAAGATAATGATGCATGGTTGCTTTCAGACGACGCCATGAGACTAAACAAATGTATGTCCCTGGGTTAAGGCGAAACCCGTGTCAAAGTCAAGACTACAGGTGAAATTCTAGACCTGTAAGCCATCACGTCTTATTTACATTCGGACGGCTACCACCATGTACCAACAAAACACCGTGCATGTTGTAGCTACCATTCCTTCCCAATGTCATTAATAATTCAAACTTACCTAGCTACATTGAATGAAAGACCTTTATTGTGCATTCATGCCCCGAGGGGCTAGGTACAGGTCGTCTAACATAACATGGAACATACAAGGACATAAATACAACAATACAAGCTGTAAACATATAGAGTAGACAAACGTGTTATTAAACTAAGCTAGTCCAATAGAGTCGACTTCTTCTCGCTTCTTCGTACATGTGTAAATGTATGAACAGACAGTATTTCTTATACAAGGTTATCCAGGCGTAATAAAAATATGAATTTGTCTGTTGCATTTAGATGTTCGAAATATGGGATTGTACTTAATTTTGTTGCGAATCACACGAGGAAGGGGCCTTTAGAAATACACTGATCAGTGATCAGACACATTTTCTGTTCAACAATGACACGACAGGACAACAATCTCTGTTGACATTAATATATAATGGTTTGTATTGTCAACATTGTCACTTGTCCAACAGCTTGCAGCCATGATGTATCAGTAAATGGCTGAATTGACGAACAGACATTCCAACTAGAAAGGCCGTCATTTGCCCCTGAGCAAATACAGCATGTTTAGCCATACTCCTCCCCATGCAAGAAGTGGGCTGTCCCAAAATAATACCTGGGCAAATCGAAATATTAACTGCATGTAGAAAGGCAATTTTGCGAGAGCATCATACTTCGCCAATCTCCCTCCCGATGCATAGATTGACTGTTCCAAAGTCACCCGTGCAAAAAAAATTCTCTCTACAAGTTCTGCGAGACCCCAAGAGCTTCTTACTGCAAAGGCTTGAGTGTGTTCCTGCAATATGACCTCAGGTGACCTAAATAGAACACGCGTTCTTTGGCCAGTAGCAAATGGAACGCGGGGATCCTTAGATAGAACATGGATTCCTTGGCCAGCGGCAAATAGAACATGGGACGGGGATACCACTTTTGGCCTGTTTTTGGTCTGAAAATGGGTCCAAAAGTCCCCCAAATGAAGCATTTTGAAGTGATGTACACCAGAATTGTGATTGAAATCCTGTAGGGACATGTTCAAGGCACCCTTATACCGAATGTCAGGTCATTTGCTTGTAAAACCAGGCAACAGGAGCCCAAAATTTAAATTTTGTCTAAAAATGCCCCAAAAAACCTCCATAAAAATGATTTTCAGGCCTCTTCCAAAACAACGAAAAAATCGCATGAGGGTATTTGCCTTCTTTACCTCCATGCCAAATTTCAGGTCGGTTGATTCAAAAATGGCAGAGTTGAATCCATTTGAAGATTTGGCAGAAGGAGAAGAAGAAGAACGTGAACAAAAACAATATGTTGAGCCATACTAGGTATGGCTAAACATAACAAGTAATGTATTAATTATAATAATAAGCATGGTAACATAACGTAATACTGATATATCACAATAAACTAATCGAAGTTTAAAAAATACGTTTACGTTTAAAATTCCAGATCAGGATAACTGCTACACATGTACTTTTGCACTTGGAGTGATCGTGCTAAGGTACAGAGAAGAACTCGCCGAGCGGGCGAAGGTCACCCTCAATCAAAAATATATAATGATTTGATGGCCACAAATCACTAGTGGCCGATGTGAAGGCATCTTGATACACTTGGGAGCAGCTGATAGAGAGGGCCCAGGACCGCAAAGGATGGAGGCACCTAGTCCGTGACCTATGCCCGAGGATGGGCGATAGGCCCAAGAGAAGAGAAGAGACTGATTGGCTGCTAGAAAGCGTACATATTTGCACACATGTGTGAAGATGGACAAATGCAATACACAATACATTCAGACATGTTTTGTACCGAGGCTTTACTCAACCGTTACGGGGCAAGGTTACCTATGCACACTGTGGATGTATGCTTCGATAACATCAGAGCTGAATAAAGATGGCGGATGCTGTCTGACACTTGCTCTCCAACAAACTTTTAGTCGTGTCACTGTGTAACAGTTTTAATTATCTTCGTCGAGAAGATTATGTTTTTGGTTACGCCAGTTGTGGGGTTTTGACGTGTTCGTACCACCCAATTTTGCTGCCACTATATAGTGCCACATCTTAACAAGGGGTCGGAAATAACAACACTGTATTGTGCTGCTTTCAACCTACTCTTCCCCAGGAGGTAATCGCAGTGTCTGTTTAACCATTCAATCGCACTGGCAAATGCCCATTGTTTTTGGTAGATAGGCGTCGATTCTGCCATTCCATAAAGGTTGTCCTGGAATTCCCGAAGTCGCGCCCCAACACCATGATCCGGGAATGTCTCAAAGATGAAGTCTGGCCTCTCTGCCCGTCGTTTCTCCACGATGTCCTCTTCAACGACCACCGTGATGACGTGACCCTTGTCCACCAGCGCCTGCCCGATTGACGCCTCTATCGTCCAATGGCTACTAAAAATCCGCATAGGTACCATCAGAATCTTCTCTGCACTGCTCATGTAGGTGATCATAAGACCCAGGAGAACAAGGAGAAGAATGGAACCTTGCAACTTTATTGTGCTCGCCATGTTGTTTTTGAGCAGAACTCAAATCACGTAATGAGTGGACCAATGTGGGTCACGCTGGATGACCCCTGGATGACTCTTAAACACCGTTATCCGAAAACAACTGCCTTATAATTCAAGGGACAATAATTAATGTTCTTGTGTTGGGCTCAGAAATCGGCCGGGAAATTCACACATGTACTCGAGTACAGTCAAATTCTGGTCGAAGCCGAACCGAGTCAAGCGATCCCAGACGTTTTTTTAGGGAAGCGAGTGCAGGCGCCCCAGTATTAATCGGATGGCACCCAGTCTGTTTGTTTTCAACCAGTTAGTAATCAAACCCTTATCAAGCTGTACATAAACCCATACCCAACAACAACAACACAAACAATACTCTATCGGTAACCCCTAACCCCGTGAGATCGCTGATAACAATATCTAGTAACTTGTGTACTTAGCATGGTCATTCTGCCTTTTGACCCCATTCCAGCAATAGCCTGTCTTGCAATGATCTGTCAAAGACGTTGTGATTGGTAGAAATTCAGTCCGTGTCGGATGTGATACCAATCACAGCGTTCGTTATTCAGTTGATTACCTATTACTAATTACATGCGGGTTTATCAATTAACCTAGTGGAAAAACGCCTGCGTGAGGCTAAAGTCCCGTGGTGCTCAGAGTCTCCAAACCTCATTCTTCAAGTCCGTGAAGCTTGGATAGTACCAGCTGTAACGACATGGCTAGCACAACAAAGCTTCAAGGTACCATTATTCTCCTTGTTCTCCTGGGTCTGATGATGACCCACAGGAGCGGTGCAGACAGGATTCTGTTAGTACCTATGCCGTTATTCAATAGCCACTGGATGGTAGAGGCGTCTATTGGGCAAGCCCTGGTGGACAAGGGTCACGACGTCACGGTGGTTGTCGAAGAGGACATCGTGGAGAAACGAAGAGCAGGGAGGCCAGACTTCATGTTTGAGACCTTCCAGGACCATGGATTCGGGACACGCCTTCGGGAATTCCAAGACGACGTCCTTAAATTGGCAGAATCGGTGTCTACTTACCAAGAGCTAAAACAACATACCAATGCGTCCGAATGGGCAACGAAACACTGCGACCACCTCCTTGGGAAGGAGGGGGGGGGGGATAGCGACCTGTTGCGGAGGTTGAAGACAGCACAATATAGCGTTGTTATTTCAGACCCCTTGTTAAGATGTGGCACTATAGTGGCAGCAAGCATCAAAGTGCCCCACGTCGCCAACTGCGCCGATGGCGGTACTTTTTTCGACAAAATGGCCACAGGAGTACCGCTCCCTTTGGCATACGTGCCGTCGTTCGAATCGCAATTGACCGACCAAATGACTTTCTTGCAAAGAGTGGAGAATGTATTGTTCTTCGGTCTTACAAACATCGCAAGAAGCTGGATTTACAGTTACATGTATGACGACCTGGTCCTCAAGTACATCAGTGAGGAAGAAACTATCCAGAGCGTGACGTCACGCACGGACCTGTGGCTGTATCAGACCGACACTGTGCTGGGTTTCCCCCGTCCCTCCATGCCCAACATGGTCCAGGTTGGCGGGCTGACCGTCCGTGCCGGCGCCCCTCTTTCTGAGGTATGTTTTACCGAAAAAAATGATTTTTTTTAGGGGGGGGGGACGTAACGTAACGTAACGGTACCAATTATTATCCAATTTGTTCAAAACGTCATTTATCTTTAGTTGAAACCGCGCGGACAGAGCCAAATGTTTACTAGTAACCCATGGGAAGAAATATCAGCTCTTCTAAAAACAGTTTAACGCCGAGTGAGCATGCATTTATACTGAGGCCTATGACGAAGAACTGTGCTAGGGTTACATATTATGGTCCACCTCAGTCGTTTTCCTTCTATAAGTTCTAACGCTCTACTTAAATAACATAGATTTTTTTTTCAAATTGCACATAAACTGTCTAAAGTAGTCTACAGACAGATAATAGTTAAGTCACTATGTTTGCTTGACGCGATTGAAGAAAACTATGCTGTACTGTAACTTTTAACCATGCACGCGACTCGTATACAAAAATGTGGCTTCAGTGCAGGGGGATCGCTGGGGTGGTATCAAACCTTCCTAAAACTAGTAAAAGTTTCAAACCTCCAATCACCACAGATAGCTAAAGAAAGGTTTAATGTAAGATACTAAAAAAAAATTTTGTTATCGTGAGAGTTAGAAAAAAACTAATGAAGTGCGCATATGGAATACGTCATGCATGACGCTTTCAGGTGACTTGTTGTTATGACTTCAGGGGTTTACTCTGTCGTGTCGCTGTATGTACACCCATTTTATTGCTTTGTATAAAGGAGAGTCATGACTAAGGAACATGCCGTTTTTTTATTGCTCCTGGGAACTGGCTTTTACGACAATACACATCGACATGTTTGCATGACCCAAAGTGGACCATGACTGTTAGTACACCATAACTGGTAACGTCACGTTACCTGTTGGCAGCAATAATTGAGTCTTGAAACAAGCCTACACAGGTATGAATATGTGAATATGAAATCAAATTGTATAAAAGATCAACAAAGAGATTCATAATCTATATAACTAACTGTTCGTTTAGGACATGGAGGATTTCATGCAGTCATCTGGAGACGATGGAGTGATCATTGTCAGCTTCGGGTCGATGGTCCAGAAGATGCCGACGGAGAAGAAAGAAATGTTCGCTGCAGTCTTCGCGCAGCTCCGACAGAAGGTGGTGTGGAGGGACGTGGGAGAGAAGCCGACCGGTCTGGGCAACAACACCAAGCTGATGTCCTGGCTGCCTCAGAATGACCTACTGGGTGGGTGGATAGCAAAAACGTTAAAAAGTTAAATTTAACACAGGTTCTGAAAGTATAATTTTGCCCTACCCCAAACAAGCTCGGGAACCTCATACCTCAGCCTTAATTCATTTTGTCTCAATAATTATGCAGATGTATTTGTAATTAGCATTCTCTATTCTATATGATTAACTTCTGTACCCTGAGTGCGGTTATATATATATATATTGTATGTATATTGCATATATGTGTTGTATGTGTGGAAGTACTAGTCCTTTCCGTTGGAAGAATCTACGCAGAAGTCCACATTCAACTAACTGTTGTAGACTTAAGACTAGAACACCACTAAGGATTTATGAACTTAGTCGTCTGTGATTTGTTCATCAGGCTGTTCAACTTCCACAAGTGCGTTTTGTTTACAAAATTGATTTTCTTCGCCTTCTAGCCCATCTCAAGACCCGAGCCTTCGTCACTCACGCTGGGTTGAACGGTGTGTACGAGGCCCTGTACCACGGCGTGCCCATGGCCTGTCTACCGCTGTTTGGGGAGCAGCCCGGCAACGCCGCCCGGGTCGTGGCCAAGGGACTGGGGGTAAAATTGGACTTCGGAACGGTCACCTCGGATGAGTTGTACCAGGCGGTTCGTGATGTTCTCACCAACAACAGGTACAGTATTTCTGAGTCGGATGTTGTAAATAAATGTATTTGGTGTTGCGCGTGGGACAAATTCTTCGGTTTACTAGTGTTTGGTAAGGAATTCAGTTTCACTGTCAACTATTTGTATAATATGTCATTTAAAGGCATATCTATCAATGGTAGTAATGGGGTGATTATATGAGTGGGTCATGGAAAAAAGGTGCCGGAATTTTCCCCGATCGTATGTCCCTTATTTGTTTTTTCATGACGAGCATTGCGTTTCATATCATTCGAAAGCTAAATCTATAGTCCGTTATCATGACATTCAATCTCCAGGGCTAATCCTATGGTTGGGTCGCCCACATAATTTGAAATTTTCCCGCCAATTATTGATGAGAAACATTGTGTTGGTCACGAAAATTTCATCACGTTTGTTTTGAGATCCTTTTACAAATAGCCATTGTGGTTGAATATACGATGGTAGCAAGAGGCATACCATCAGAAAGGAGCCGCGTTAACAACGGAGCTATGAACTGTAGTAACGTTCCCAATCCTTCTGTGCTTTTTATAACTCAATGGACACAAGACATGTATAGAACAGGGAGAGTGAAACATATAATGTTTCTGTGTGTATACGTCACGATCTGAGCAACGGTCCGGGTGACTTGGATCATCAACTGATTTTTTTATTACTATATGACTCGTGTGCATGTTTCCATGCAAACTGTCAAGTAGCTGATGATCTTGAATGTTAAGTCCTTTTCCTCAATAATAACTTGTCTCAGAGCATGCGGAATAACATTTTGGGCAACATTGAGTATAATTGATTGTGTTTTATAGTTTGGAAACCATGACTCTTGTCAAGCCAACTCTGTATATATGTATGATCATGATCTCATTTGATGTTTAATTCCGCCTTTCCCTTAGTTACCGTGAGACCGCAGCCCACCTGTCCCGTCTGTACCGTGACCAGCCCCAGACGGCCATGGAGCGAGCCGTCTGGTGGATAGAACACGTCATCAAACATGGCGGACTGCCCCATCTCCGCGCACGCGCCGTGGATCTGCCGTTCTACCAGTACTACCTGCTGGACGTGGCTGCGTGCCTGTTGGCTGTCTGTTCAGCTGTCCTGGGGACCGTGTGGTGCAGCTGTTCGCTCGTCTGTAGGAAGATTTGCTGCAAAGCTGGCGGCAAGCTTAAGTCTCAGTAGAAGACGGTTAGGATTCCGCTTGATAGATCTTGCAAAACTACAAAAAATGAATTGTTTCTTGTGTAAGAATATTGTTAGTGATTTTATTAAACCTTAACAATGTACACATTATAAACCAAGATATAGATCATCAATATATTTTACCACGTTTTAACACCATCATCATCATCACCTCTATCATCATAACCTTCATCGTTATTATTCTGATTATCATTATTCTGATTATCATCATTACTATCATTATGATCATTATGATCATTATGATCATTATGATCATTATGATCATTATTATCATTATCATCATTATTATCATTATTATCATTATTATCATTATTATCATTATTATCATTATTATCATTATCATTATTATCATTAACATCAATATCATTATCACAGTCATCGTCGTCGTTGTTGTTATAATTTTTCTTCTTCTTATCATGATGATATGATAGTTATCATTATCATGTTATATGCAGTCTTTATGAGATCTTTTAGCATCTCACTAGAAAGCACAGGACACACATTAAGGGAGCGAATTAGATATCCAGTGACAGTGTAAGTAGCGAAGGTAGAAGCGCAACATTCTGCGTTCAAATACAAGTTTTAGTCCAATGATGACTCCAATCTGATTTGATTTGATTAGAACAAGCTATAGAATTAGAAGAAGTTCAATTCATAACTTTTTAGATGGGACATACGAATAATTGTTGTGAGCAAGTTAGTCAAGAGCAGTCAGAATAGATATAATGTTTTGAATTGGATACGAGCAATTAATTAAGTTTTAAATCCCATACGTAGTCGCATTGTATTGTAAAGCCCCTGTTACATTTGTGCATGTATACAAGTCCGCATGAGCTGCGTATTAACATGTTTTTGGTTTAGGTTAAGTTTGCAGCCGAATAAGTGATTTGTTAGGTTCGATCACTAGGCTGCAAAACGGCGGATCAAGGTAGAAAACAACTTTTCCCCGCAAACCTTACTAAAACCCCCAAAAATGTTAATGCGCAACTCACGCGCACTTGAATATACGGAAAAGTGTGATAGGGCCCTAAGGTGGCTCAATCACCGCACGTCAAAGATGACTTCATGAAACACACCAAACCGAAATGAATAAAACTTATATATACAGTCTTTGTACGCTTATTGTACTGATTTTTCATAATTATTACCTTTCCCTAGGAGATGAAGTATATTGGTTAACAGTGAAAACGAGTTTCTGCGTGTTAATACCGTTACAGATCTCAGTCCAATTTGTGTCAATTAGTGGCTAGACGCGAGATCGAGAGGTCAAGGGTTCGATTCCTGGCATTACCGACAAGACGTTGTGTCCTTGGGACAAGCACTTTACACGACTTTCCCCACTCCATCCAGGTGTAACATTATATATATATAGGTACCTGACACATAGTGGAAGGAGAGGGATTGACAGATTGGCATGCTTTTAGCTTGTAGAAAGCTTAGGTGGAGGTGCACGTAATAAGACAGTATTGATGTTAATGATGAGTTAATTTGCATAATCAATTTGGGAAAACTGTGTCGACATATACTTTTTTCTTATCATTTGATCTGTAGATGGTAATCTCCCACAAGAAGTGTTTTTACTCACATTATTATTCAATGTCAATTAGAAAATATTTCTTCTTTTGAAGTCTTGACTCCACTAAATATCAACAAGCGACATTTCACTGCAGTCAATTGCAATTCTCCACCCTTCATACAGATCTTCAAATTTTCAATCACTTAGTTATGGCCTCGATTGTACCGTCTTATACGCCATTCTATGGAAAGATAGTGAGCCTAAGGAAAGATGTCTAGATATCCCTTCTAAGTCATTACTAAAGATTGATATAGATAGTGCAGATGCATTTTCTACTACTGACTGGCTTAATTTTCTGTGTTAGATTCTCACCCAACAAGGCCGTATTAACTTGAGAATTCAACTGTCGAGTGGTAGCGATGGTTTGCCCAGTTTCACTGCTGTTGGTCGCAGAAAAGTCCGACGGTGATGGTGAGAGTTTAGGCTGTCACCTCTCCACACTTGTGCCCTGGAAAGAATGAACGAAGATAACAATATTTAGCAAAGGAGGGTTTTTGGGTGGTTAAATTCTAAAGAAAAATTGTGACTTAATGTACTTTGTCAGTTCAGGATTACACTTCACGTTTAGAAGCGAGGATGATGTCAACAAATGTTGCCTTTACCTGGAATGACTTGGCAGATAAAGGGATAACGTCTGTCACATTTGTAGTTGGTCCACTTAATGTCTTTCCACATAGACCTTGGGCCGTAGCCAACGCAATCACCGATGCCGTCCGGTTCATTCGGAGCCCACGAGTTGTACGTCCCAAGTGCAGAACCATCCACCCACTCAAAGCGTCCTTCTTCATGGTGATCATGTAGGCCGAAAAGGACTGGATGATGCTCCTTAACGGGTTTGTGTAAGGAGATCAAGAAGGTGTTGGTTTCAGCGTCGCGGGGCATGGCAAGGGTGCCGCCATCTTTGCAACAGGTTGAGGATGCCTCGTAAAAGGACTTAGGAGTGTCGAAGACCTTGTAGCACATTCCACGCCACAGTTGGTAACCTTCGAGACATGATACTGGGGGGAAATTCATTTAGAAACAGAAAAATGAAAAGCACATAGCTCTTGTTGAAATGGTGCCGATCGCATTACGCAAAAGCCATTCCTTTTATTGAGATAAGTAATTAAATATCTCTATGAGTGGCAAATATTTTCTTGCATACCGGTATTTTGTGTAATAGTTTAGAGGGAGCGTCAGTGTAGATTTCAAGGCAATACAGCGTACCTCTTTGTTTTCTTTGAATAAAAGAAGCTTTAAGTCAATCGTACTGAGGAGAATCTTACTTGGATTGCGAAGACACGCCACCAAGGCTGCTGATCGGTTTCGCTCGCTCTCCATGTGGCGTTTTAAGGCGTCAACAGTGTCGGACAGTTGGGACATTTCCTAAAAGATTTCACAATGACAAACATATGTAAGTACATCAAAGAAAGACCGTAAGATGCTAGCTCTTAGTGACTTTTCTGAATTGAAGACAGCAGAATGTTACCGATTGAATGAAATACAGTATATCCATTTTATACATATATGTAAAAACCAATGCAAAATTTGCAAATCATGGCTCGTCTATTAATTATCAACCCTGCTTCTGGATCCGGCTTTTGGGAGTTCTAATCCCGACCATTGTCGACGTCGTCCCAGTGTTTGAGGAAAGACACAATTCGATCAGCACACTCTACATTGCTCAGGGGTACGGACGACGAATAGACGCAGGCGTATATGCTGCTTATGTAGTTGAGGTGGATATCTCTGCCTTATTTCGAACTTTTCAAAGGCCCATTTTCGGAACATCTTGTAAAATCTCGGTGATTTGAGAAGGGTGAAATCAGTAATGCTTTAGATTTCATTTCGAAAAAAATGTAGAAAAATTTACCCATCCTTGGGGCCTCGGGAGACCCCTACTCAGACTAGGCATCTAACAGGCCAAACCTTAGATAGAGACACGTACTGTTGTGTTTTCGGGTCCTATCTGAGAACTTCTATCTGCCGTATCAATTTTTTTCCAAATTACATTTTTTGCACCCCTGTCTTGGCAGGCTACTCTGTCGGCTGAGTTGTTATAGTTTTGAAGGTTCATGCATAAGATTATATCACCTTGAAGTTGCTTAAGCCCCCCTCTCACTGGACCCGCGGCACGCTGGCGTCGTCTCTGCGTCCCAAATTGGATTTGTGTTACCCTTGACTTTATAATGGTAATATCATTCAAAACGTACAAGTATGACCAAAACGGGCGTTTGAATAATAGAAGACAACAAGGCACACAGCTTTAAAATATTAGTTTTCTGTCGATGCAATTCGTTGAGTGCTTTGTCAATTCGATAGGCCGCGGCGATGCCGCCAGCGTGCCGCGGATTCAGTGGGGGAGGGGCCTTTCTGTTGTAACAAACGCAAGAATCAAATACCGCTTTATTGATGAACACCATCAGGACGAGCCCCACGATGACCACAGTTGCCACCCCAACAGCGGTGCCGGCCATGCAGCCGCGATAGGAACGAACAAAGTCACGGAGAACACGGCGGCCGCTTGCTCCACCCGGATACGTGCTGTCTGAAAACAAACGGCGGGCTATTCTAAAGTCTATCAAATAACAATACATTGGTATGTTGGCACAGAAACGTGTGTTACATAAAACATACATTAGTGAACCTACACATTTAATTGCGCAAGGTGGCCCACAATGTGAAAATGTCAGCGCAGATGATCACATTTTGCACGTACAGTCATAGCCTCCATAAGGCCTTCCTCCTACGGGCGTATTGATAGTAGAAGTTGCCAAAAAAAGAATGATTAGCCAGTAAAGTTAGTCCACGGTGTGGGTCAACAATTCGCTCGCTTGCAAATGAAACCCCCTGGTGGCCAAAAAGTAGAGACTAGTACTGTTATGCTTTGGTCACACTGCCAAACCGTTGCCCCACCGGGTGGTTTACGTTCACCAGTTTCGGATGGGGCCCTTGGGATTCTAAGCGGCTTCCGAGCTGCCTTTTGGGTCGAGTGGGCCCCCTACACGTTCTACTGGTGTAGCAAGTATTTAATTATTCAGAACAAAAAACAACCATATATACAGTCAACCTCACTGTGTATGTAAATATATGCCGAAGACCGCAAAATTAAAATATATATAGTAATGATACACCCAGAGAAAAATATTTTCAACTTCTGAAAGGCTCTTGTGGTGAAAAAAGCCACAAGATTAGCGTGACTTACCTGTAGACGCGTCCGCTGTGTTGGGTAGATCACCATAACGCCTGGCGTGTCGGGCATCAGACCCCTCCGCCGAAAGTGAGTCTCCCCATAGCTTGGCACGCTGCATCCGAGCCTCTCGAAATGTCGACGACAGATTCACCACCTCGGCGTCTTCGTACTTGTCTGAGGACATTTCTAACTCTTCTCCCCACTTGCTAGGAGCGCCGTTGCCATGGCGGACACGCCCGTGCTGACCGCACTGACGGACAGCAGGTGGTCGGGACGGCGGCCCGCTGGTTTGACTGTTACCGGGCCCCGAGACAGGGGACCGGACCGGCTGGGCTTGCTCGTACATTTGTACTGCACTTACAAACAACAGCCTAAAGCTCTCAGAGCTAGAGATATATGAATATAACAAAATGATATGGCGATTAGTCTGAAGAAGTGTGGTTGTCTGTGCCCTTATATGGAAAGACAAGCGAGCTGTGACGCAGTGAAAATGGTATTTTGTTTTTCTACAAGGGGCAGACAAATTTTCGGAATGAAAACGTCAACCTACGCAACCTAGACACATCCAAAGTGACATTTCAGAAGGTACGTGAGAACTCGTCAAAGTTTTGGTCTGCTTTTTATACTTATGACCAATGCCTGTGCTTGTGCTATGTAAGCTGTTGTTACCATGCCAGACACGCCCCCATACAGACATATCTTCTTTGCTATTGGTTAACAAGTCAGACGTGAGGTCTATTTTCTGCGTATGTGATCAGGATAAGAGCAACGTTGTCCAGATGACACGATGAGAACAGTAGAGACGAGACTAACCTGATCCAACCACCGTTCATTATCTCCATGAATTGAAAAATGGAGATATAGTTTTGGGTGTGTCTGTGCGTGCGTGTGTGTGTGTGTGTCTGTCTGTGTGTGTGTGTGTATGTGTGTGTCTGTGTGTGTGTCTCTCTCTCTCTCTCTCTCTCTCTCTCTCTCTCTCTCTCTCTCTCTCTCTCTGTGTGTGCGTGTGTGTCTGTGTGTTTTCGAACTATTGTAGTCAGCATAACTCAAGATCCTCACGATGGATTATGATGATATTTGGTATGTGATAGGTGTTGGGAATATGAAAGTCAAGATCGGTCTTGGGCCCCCTGGTATGTGACCTTTGTACTGCAGCAGAACTTCCATTTTTGTATCTTTTGACCTAGACGTGCTATGGTCTTATCTCTTAGGTAACGTGACCTCCGTGTACCGATGTTTTCTGTGTGTCTGTTTTTCCTGTCTCTGCCGGCAAACGGTCGTCTCTGCTCGCAGAATGACGATTTTGTAACGTTACACTTTCAGGTCACGGGGAAGTACTTTTCGCGATCCCGGTTTCCGTCTGCGCGATATTCCTACTCTGTCTGCGCGATATCCGTACCAGGGAGTTTGCAGACTTTGAACTAGAACTAGAACTATGACTCTTATCTGGTTAATAAGGTAGTTAGGAAAATGTTAAAATACTTCATAGAAATTTCTATGTGAGAGAAAGTCTGCAAGTTAAAAGGCGGTGAGGGAATCACTTTCTATATTCGTTATGTATACTTAATGTCTATAAGGATATGAACATTTTGTGGATTTCATTTTCCTAGGAGGTACTATCACCTCCTTGGATCATCTAAATGTATTGAACTTTCATCCATATGCATTATGAATTCTTAACAATACACGATTTTCTTTTGACTTTGTCTAAGCAATGGAAAATATTGTGAAATGTATGATTATGATACAATTCAAATTCGTATTTGAGAAAAACGAAGCGAATGTCTGCTGCACTATGAGCATTATTTTCTGATTGTATCAAGAAATAAAGGTATTACTAGGGCAGAAATATACTACTAGTACCCAATCTGTGAGTAGCACCAGAAGAGAACACGGTTTTTGGTTTTACTACAACAATTTGCAGGATCTTTGAACGTTTCGTCGTTGCTATTGGCGGATGGCTTTTGAAACCTACATATCGACAGCTGCCAATCATTGAACTGAGCGGGCCATCACGCAGGGTTGGGAAACCTCAGAGGTCTTTAGAGGCTCATTAAGGTCTTAGCTTTTTATTAAACTCTTGCATTAATCAGATTGGACTGAAATTTTACCTCAGCATGTGCTCTTCGCACCTACTTGAAAAATGATTATAATGTGTTTCAGTGATTAGATTTGATAGCATTGGAGATCCAGTGTGGTGTGACGACCAGAGAAAAGGAAACCAAAGGGTGACATGCAAAATGTTGAAAAAAATTATTTTCAAAAGACACAACTCAGACCTTGTTGGATTTGGGACCGTTTTTTTATTGATTTATCAACAAGTCATCTTTTCTTGACTTGATCTTTCATGGAGGAAATATAACCTCCTTTGATCTTTGGTCAAAATGTATCAAACTTTCATTTATATGCAGCATGTAACGTTTACGAATTCATGACATGAACTTAACACGCTTTTTCGAATTTGTCAATGCAGTTGAAAAAAGGGGAAAATTTGATTAAGGCAATTCAAATTTCTATTTGGGAAAATAATTAGCAAACGTCTGCTACACCAAAATAACATGTTTTAATTACATTAAGCAACAAAGGTATCATTTAATTGGCATACCTGTGTGTGCTCAACATACGCAGTTCTCTTGTTATTTAAGTAAAGCCTTTGAATTAAACTAAATTGAAAAATGATAATCGCACAATCAAATCAAACAACCCTTCTTCCGGCTCGGAGACTCAATAGTAAACGTGGTAACCAGTTCGGGAACTTGTACCGCAGTTCGTGAAAAACATTCCTTCTGGAAGCAAAAAATGTTTCATGATTATCGGGATTCTAGGCACTTGCAAAATGTTGCAATGTTTGCTTGTCAAAACTACTTTCTTTTTTCTCAAGCCGCCATGCCGGGTCATGAATCGGTCGCCACGCTCACTACATAATCATGTCCAGACAATTAAACTCATTTTGGCCTTGTGGAAGAAATTGATATTGATTCGGAAGAAGAAGGTGTTGGTTATACAGGTGGTCAGTAACAGGTTGTATTTAAATTTTGTATTTGTTGCAAACGCCCGCGTGTATGTCACTGCTATTAGATACAATCAGAATATTTTGTATTTTGCTGTCATGAATGCAGCAGGTACAAACGAGTGTGTCCTATTTGGTCACATCACATCAAACTACAAAATACAGTAGGTCGAAAAATTTGACATTTGATTGCATCGAGATCAATCTCTGGACTCAATCAGCCGTCCTGTAGTTCTCATGGTAACGTAAGCCGTGTGGGGGCGAAACCATGGTGACAGTGACGTAGTCATAAAAAAGCAGGACACCACATCTGTGATCTGTGTGGGAGGCCAGGTGAACAGCCGCTTTGAGAAAGTAGCTGATCCCGTATCAGCTATACCAAGGGGCTATAGTCTCCAAAGCCCGAACAAAGATGAACGACAGCATGGTGGTTTTCTCCGGGCTAAACTCGACGACGTACGAGACGTTCTGGCCGTGTGTCCGGTGGCATCTGGAAAATTGGATGGACTACGACCTGGCGTTGGCCGCATGCTCTCATCTTCCCGACCCATTTCAAGTCGAGAATAGAAAGATTGGAATCGCATCCGCCGTTGTGGGGGCAGCCAGTCTCCTCATGAATGGCGTGGTATTGTGTGGAATTGTCAGAAACCACCACCTAACCGAATCCATGACCATGTACATGTTTGTAGCCAACCTTGCTGTTGCAGACTGTGTAGCAGGTCTGTTCTCTTTCTTCTTCTGCGCCATTTTCTACTGGGAAGTCATGCGACCATTAACAGTGTTGGACTTATTATCTCCATGAAAAATGGAGATATTGTTTTTGGCGTGTTTGTGTGTGTGTGTGTGTGTGTGTGTGTGTGTGTGTGTGTTTGTGTTTCCGGACTATTGTAGGCAGCATAACTCAAGAACCTCTGGATGGATTACGATGATATTTCGTATGTGGCCCGGTGTTGTGAGGCCGAAATTCAAGGTCGATTTTGGGCCCTCTGTTATGTGACCTTGGTACTGCAGCAGAACTTCCGTTTTTGTATCTTTTGACCTGGACGTGCTGTGGTCTTGATTTTTGGGTGGCAGATAGCTTGTGATGTAATTAAGAAGTGGTGTAGGTTTGGGCCCCCTAGCAGCTTGCTCTGGAACTGCAGGGGCGTTATTGTGAAAATCTTCTAAAGAGAATAACTGAACAAACCGACAACGGATTTCCATGATATTCAGTATGCAGGTAGCTTAGACAGAGATGTATACAATGAAGTGCAAATTATGCTAATTGAGGATTAATTTGCATAGATAATGAGGAAAATCTATATTTGCAGTGTTTTCCATTATAAGACTCAAATACATGTAACATATGTAGTTTATGGAAAGTGGAGCATCAACAAATACCAATCATGCAAATAAATTCATAATTTGCATAATTAATGCAAAAACACCAAAATTCATCAAATTGGAAAATTATAGGACTGTCAATATTGCAACATGCGTAAGTAAGATAAAGGTGTTTATGATTAAGCATATATTATGTAAATGTGTAAGTCATTTGCATAAATAGAATTGTTCATGGAGATATGAGGTCGCGGAACTCTTGTTTTGTTTGTTCTTTTTCGTGCTGGTGTTATCAGCCGTCGGCGTGGTCCTCCTGTCCGTGGACCGCTATCTGGTCATCTTCTATCCGATATTCTACAAGACCCGCATGTCTGGGCGACACGTTGCCGTGAGTTTGGGGATCGCGTGGCCGGTCTGTGCGGTTGTCTGCCTGTCTCCTCTCATGGGATGGAACTGCATCGACAGCGAGACAGAAAATTGCATAAGAAACGCCCCTGTCAACTACCTGGTCCTGATTAACGCCATCCTGGCCGTCGCCGTAATAGTCGTCGTCTTCGTTAACGTCAGAATCTTCATCGTACTCAAGCAGCGATTTTCCAGGGCAGTACCCCTCGAACAGCCCCAAGAGAATCTGCCCGCCGCGCGCCGCAGGGAACAACGAGTCGCCGCAAGAGAACAGCGGCAGCTAAAACTCAGCCTGAAGACGGCAGTGACTGTCGTCATGATTGCCGCGATGTTCATCATCATTTGGCTGCCGATTTATGTCGGCTTCGTGAGAGGCATCCTCTGCCACGCAAACGAAGAGTGTGCGACTGAGGCGAGACCTTACTGGGGCTTGCTGATCGCATTCTGCGGTTCAGTGGTCAACCCGGTCATCTACGCATTCAGGATCAAGACGATTCGCGAGGCTTTGGTGCGAAGAACCAGACGAATAACAAACGCGGTTCGTGAAAGACTAGGGTGATCATTGGACCGAGTACTGGACATTCAAATCGTTGGAAACGTACAGGGGACTTAAGAGGTAACATGATACGGACACGGTCATGACGTCAGAAAAACCCACATTCTGTGAATAGACATATGTTTAGAGGGTTATCATTAACGGTTAGGACTACCTCCAATTGTTAAGTTAGATTCATGTTGATTGTGCAACCTTCTTCTCCATCTCAACTGTTTTAATCAAACATATTCGACAACAAACGTGCCAGAGCAACAAAGGAAGATCGATGATTCTTAAGTGGAATTATCAGAACGTTTGAAATGTATATCAAGCTAAGTTTTCAGTCTTGTGCTAGCATATGCCAGCATATCTAAATACTGTAAACTGGTTAATTGTTCCTTACACTAAATAAGGTGAATCTGATAAGTTGTTAAACAAGTTGGGTCAGATTTGACATGTTAGAAATATCTTTTGGGTTGAATATGCGACGGTGACTGTAAATCGTGCCTTGTTAAAATCTGTGTGACATTGGAACTTTAACACTTGTGTTTTTTTGTCACGTTAAGTTGTTCTTCATTGTTCATCTTTTGCGTGTTATTTGCAATTAGTCTTTGGTCAAGAATGTGATGTTTAACATACCACCGTAGAATGGAACATATGTGTAATAAAATGAAGAAAGGATAGTCGGCACAGAATCTCTTTGTGTTACTTAAAACGAGTTGAGTCAGAAGCATGAATTAGGATGTGGCAAAAGAGGGATGTCATTTCATCTTGACACAAAATACAGAGACGTCGTTGTCATGATTCTTCTACTGTAACACTAACCACTTCTATGCTCACAAGGTATTAATTTCTTTATCGACTTTTAGGGCATTTAAAGAATAAAGGCGAAGGAACGACGAACGAAATAGAAAAAAAATTATTCTATCATCTTATTTTTATTTCTATTATACTTAATCAAGTAGTTCTCGTTCCCTATGAATGAAATATCGTAGATATTAAAACTACTATATTGTACTGTTTGGCAGTCTGTTAACCGATACAATTGTTATGTAATAAAGATTGCTATACATAAGCATTATAATAAACATTAGCATTAAGTGCACACATTGAAACACAAACATTCATATATATGTATATGTATATACGTATATAGATGTATAGATATAAGAATACCCAGATAGACAGATAGATATTCGTAGATATATACTGGCGGAATTACTGATTATATAAGCTCAAAAATACCCTGGAGCTCAAGTAACAACTAATTGCATGCGTTGACGCTGAAATACAAAAAAAATGTCCTCTAAGTCTCTGTTTGTATTTCTTCGATTATGGAGTTACAAAGAGAACTTATGTTTGATTATGTTTATGTCGTAGTTTCAATCTATTAGCGTTTACTAATCAATTATGTTAATAATGCTAATTTATTATGTTAATAATGTTAATAATGTTAATAATGTTAATAATGTTAATTTTGTTAATAATGTTAATAATGTTAATTTTGATAATTATGTTAATTATGTTAATTTAGTCAATTATGTCAATTATGTCAATTGACAATTATGTTAATTATGTTAATTATGTTAATTATGTTAATTATGTTAATTACGTTTATTACGTTTATTACGTTTATTACGTTTATTACGTTTATTATGTTAATTATGTTAATTATGTTAATTATGTTAATTATGTTAATTATGTTAATTATGTTAATTATGTTAATTATGTTTATTATGTTTATTATGTTAATAATGTTAATTATGTTAATTATGTTAATTATGTTAATTATGTTAATTATGCTGATTATGTTGATTATGTTGATTATGTTGATTATGTTAACTTGTTGCCGTAGTTAGGTTTCAACCTATTAGCGTAATACATATTTTATCAGCAATGGTGACATTCAAGAGTGGAATGTTTCCTTTTTTCTCAATAAATGTCGATACCCTATAGGAAGGACAAATACACGTTGTCCACTTATACTTCTTTTTCTTGATCATCTCCTCAGAACGCATGCAGCCTCTCCTGCCATAGTCGCCGCTTGTATTACGCAATACACAATAGATCTAGAACTTGCAAGCAGTGTCCCTGGAATAATAGACTGACAAGCCCTCAGCCAATCAGATAGTTCCCCGACTGTTACCCGAAAAAGTTACTGGCCAATCATGTTGCCTCGTATGATCAAGAAGCCATGAGATTGGCTAGTAACTGACATGGAAACAACAGCCGCCAGAAGGATGGGTTGCAGTCAGCCAATCAGATACTTCTACGGCTTTTGTTTCCGGGAAAGTTGCTGATAACGTACATACTGGGGACAACTGCCGCTAGAAATACAGACTACAGGCTGTTATTCTATGCCTATGACCACTGCTTGATATTGCATATTGCGTATTTGTAATTCAAACAGCGGTCATGGCAGGAGGCAATACTCAGAAAGATGACTCAAGCTTTGATCAGTAGATCCCTACGGTCCATCAGCTTAGGAAGCTGTAAGTATGATAATTTCGTCCTGTATATAGGTCTCAATTGCTGTGATTGACTACTTGCATGTTTTGTGGCTTCATGAAGTCAATCTTCCGGAACAGCTCCTCGGGAGTCGGTCTCTTCGATGGGTCGACTATCCAGCAGGACCTGATGATTTTGTACACCGACATCGGACAGTTCTCCGGCTGTTGCAGACGGACTCCTTTCTTCAGTAGGTCCAACATCGTGCAGACGTCGGGGTGCATCGGACCTCCAGCATAGCGCGGCTCCTCCCCAAAGCTGGCGATCTCCCACAGCAGCACGCCGTACGACCACACGTCACTCTCACACGTGTACACCCCGTCCCGTAACGACTCCACGGCCATCCACTTCAGCGGCAACAGTTCCTCCTCCCCGCCCTGCTTGGTGCGTTTGTACGCCGACGACACGTAAACGTCACGCGACAGCCCGAAATCCGCGATCTTGGCCACCTTCCTGCCGCTGATGACGACATTGCGAGCTGCAATGTCCCGGTGCACGATCTTCAAACGTGCCAGCTCCGATAACCCAGAAGCAACGTCAGCAGCAAAACCGATACGCTCTAGCAGTTTGCTATTCCCCGTGATCTTGTACTGTTCACGCAAAGTCCACAGGTACCGCCGCAGTTCTTCGTTGCTCGCGTACTCCACCAGAATGTACTGAGGCTCAGACTTAGTCATAACGCCATAAAGCTTCACCACATTCGGGTGCCCTTTTTTGCCCTCGTGGATTCTGGTCAGAACAGTCATTTCCCGGCGAAAGTCACGGACAGCTGACGCTGTCATGCGGTCAGGCCGGATACACTTAGCGGCCACCAAAACCTGGTAGCCTTCGGGCACGCGCAGTCTTCCCCGTACGACATGGCCGAACTCTCCCTCGCCGATCATGTGTTCGAACTGAATGTCCTCTTTGTCAACTTCCCATGGCGAAAGGGTTTCTATGACGACCGCCATCTCTGTCCCCGGAATCGGGTGATCCGGTCTTTTCGGACGTCGGCGTCTCCGCTTTACCAGGATACCAGTCACGATACAACCGATTATAGCAATGGTCGGGATAACGGACGCCAGCACTACAACAACGACTTGATTCTTATCAGGAAGAGGGACGTTCTTCTCACAAAACTCGCCCGACTGTCCTTCATCACAAATACAGCTGCCATTGACTGGATCACACGAGGCGTTGTTCTGACAGTAACAACTCATGCTGCAGTTCCACCCGAATGTGCCAGGTGCGCATGTGTGCTCACACTTGTCTCCATGACGACCAGGAGGGCACAGACAACCCTCCCACCTGTCGCACGTCCCTCCGTACTGACAGTCGCACACTTGGCTGCAAACTTCCCCGTAATAATTCGGTCGGCATTCTGTAGCGTTCAGTGGGACAATTGCATTAAAAAGTTTGCCATCTTCAGCCTGAACAGTACAACTGTATCTACCGTTAGCGGATTCTATGATCGGCTGAAAGATTATGGAATCATTCTCTACTGTCCCTTCTTCGATGACTTTAGTATCGTTATGTCCATTTCCCGCTTGATAAGCCCACGTCATATTTGCTACTTGGATGTGCGGAGCCACGCAGGTCAAAGTCAGATTGGTACCAATGTACTTCACAACTGAATCGCCAGGTGTCTCTACGATAACGACTTCAGGCCATGGAGTGTCACAGGCCCTCCCTCTCCAGCCCGGACGGCAATCACAGGCACCGTTAAAGCCATGGCAACGAGCCCCGTTCTCACAAACACAGTCTTTATCACAGTACACACCGTACCAGCCCTCAGGACATCCTGTAACTTTGTAATGAGCAGTGTACTCCAACAAAACTAACCCCCCGTCCCACTTTATGTTAGAGCCACATCGTATCCAGTATGATGATGTAGACCATATCTCTTTCAACTCTATTGCAAAGAAATAGCGGTCGCTTTCATTCTTTGCGAACTGACCGCTTTGTACCCACTGCGGCAAGTCGTTATCGAGAGAAATGTCCAACATTGTAACATTCCCTTTATTATTTCCCTGTCGGTCGTGACAGTTGAGTTCGATCCTACCTTGTTCTTGTTGAATGGCGGTGGCGAGAACAGCGTCTTCTGCAACTAAATCCTCTTCGATAACAAGCCATCTTGCGGAACAATCACCTTTCAAGATGAAGTTAGCGGTGTTGGCCCTCGGTAAAGGGGACTGCAGAAAGTCGTCTTCGACGTCTGCTGGTATGTTTTGTCCGTTAATTGAAATATTATATGAGTCACTTGTGAGTACGGTTACTAGTCTGTCCGCTTCCTTCTCTCTGCCCGGAAGAACTGGCGTTTCGCACCGTTTGTTATAAAATGGGGGGAATCCCGGCACGTCTAAGACTACAATGACGAGGGTCACGTACGAAACGTTTTCCGTGTTCGTCAGCTCCACCGTCAGGTTGTACCGCGAGTGCAACTTGAAGTCCAGCGGAGCCGCCACGATCAGCGCCAAGTCCTCAGAACGAACCCCGAACCGCCCCGAATCATCTCCTGCGGTGATGTTTACTGACGTCGTTTTGTCACCCGAGTCGGTAGATCCAACGTTTACAGCAGGAAAATCCCTCAGCCGCACCACTACGCTACCGAATGACGCATCCTCGTGTATTTCGATGTTTTGATCAGCCTGTGCGGCAGGTAGCAGCTCGGACAGCAGAAGCACAGCACAGAACGTATGCGTAGCACGAAGTGCCATCTTTGTAGGACCTGCGGACGGAAAACGGCGCATATGACAAGAAGCTCACAATCTTTCCCACCAATCTCTACTTGGCTCGGAGTACCCGACACCTACCACCTACCAGGTCCTACCACGTACTAGTATCATGAGCATCGATCCACAGCTTTGCGAGTCAAAGTTTGTGAAGCAAAACAAACTTTCCCCACCACAAAGCATCCCCCACAAAGCAGGTATGCGGAAATATAGCATAGTGTTACACTTTGCAATTCAAAGCTCCGCGTCAACATGTTTACAGTAGGCAGTGACTTTGGGGCCCGGAGACGGGTATTTTAACGTCAGAGGCTGCTCTATACGACTATAGTCATTTCGAACAAAAGAGTTGTATAGCTTCTCCAGGCCTGACGGGAAACAGTATAGTCTAACATCGATCTCGATTTTATTTTGCCAGTATTCATTCAGTCTGTCGTTTTAAACTGGTGTTAGTTACCCTTAGGACTAGTCTTTTGTTCATGGCGAGAATGAAATGGTACTGTCATGGTTCGTTTGATGGTTCCATGGCTGGTTCAACCATTTGCAGCGTGGCTCCGCTTTAGTAACCATGCTCAGCCTGAGATGCTGCGAACAATGTCGTCTATGAGGAAGTCACTTCTTCTTCTTGTTCCTCTTTCGTCGAGCTGTATGTTAACTCTTCCTTAGCCTTGGGCAAAACAAAACCCAAACAAGAAACTTACTTACTGCAACCTCCTTTCTTACTGTTAAATAATCCACTTCAAAATACAGAACCCACCAGACCCTCAGGGAAGTCTGGGCGCGGCGTGAGGAATTCAAACTTGTCCTTTTCTCGTGCGATATCGCCTGGCACAACCAGGGACAGATTTAATCAACACAAAAGGCTGCACGCGACTCATGAATATTTCAACTTTATTTCAGGCATGTCTTCCTCTTCAATCTTTTTTTCTTCGTTTTTTTTTGTCACCCTCATAATAATATATACGCATACATCATAGTGCTATATCTAAAAGTTTGTAACGCGAAGCTTTGATACAGGCATGTAGCCACATAGAGCGTCACTTTTAGGTAACCTATATACTAGCTATAGTATTCAGTGGTTGGGAGTCATTTGGCCTTAGAATTCGCTCGCAAATGTTGTTTTTCTAGTGGTTTACGAGGAAGTCATGATTATTTAGAATGGTTCAGTAAAAAGTGCTCTCACGTTGTTAATATATGTAAGATTATATGTGCTCGGTGTTAATTAAAAAGTCGTTAAAGTCGTCAGTCAGAAGAGACGAGAAAGGCAGTCGACATGTGTCGCTGGTGCGTCTGTATAGTTAACCTTTTTTGTTACACAATCTCTCGCTGTGAGGGGCTTATTGGACCTCCTTCCCGAGAGACAAACGCCTCTAACTCGAGGGAACCATTCCTTAACCAGAGTCAACAATAAAAGCCCAGGAATATTAATAACCATAATAATAACTTTATTGCACAACAATTGTACAAGGTACAGAGTATGGCATTCACTGGTACATAGATAACATTCTACTTGGCTAATCCGTCTATTTTATACAATATGGTGTACTAGTCTATCTTATACAATATGGTGTAGTAGTATGGGATGACAATGGGATTTTACAATTATTGGAGGAGTTTCTTACGTTTAGACATTCTTTGATATATTTCCCAATGTATACCATGCATGATAATCCATCAAATAGAAGCCAGGATTCTCGGTCACTATGGAAACCAGTCACCACCACTTGGATTGATGCATGGATGCAGGCGTGCCTTTCGGGAAGGTTTCCGCATGGTGTCGGAGATCTAAGTTCAACTGTAGCATGCAGTCGATTGGCGCTCCGCCAGGGGACGCTCTGCAAAGGCACTTTGACCCGGTGCGTCACAACACATGCGGCCGCTTGGCGATGACCACCCCGTGACTGTGGAATGTCACTAACTTAAACGGTTCTCCTCACCTTTGATACTATATTTTGTCACCGAAAGTTTGCGAAAGTCACATGTCATTAATCAAGAGTTAGAACTTTCCGGACCACAACGTTTGTCACTCTCTGCCAAGTTCTTATACATTATACGCATGATCGCTACTGGCGCCTAGGTTCGTCACACAGACGGTCCCGGGGAGAAGAACGTATTGATATTGCATATTGCGTATATGTAATACAAACAGCGGCCATGACAGAAGACGATGCCAAGAAAGATGCCTAAATCTTTTATAAAGCTAAGGTCATGAAGATTGATCAGTATATCCTCATGGTCCATCAGCTTAGCTGTAGGTTGATACGTTTATCCTGTATAGGAGACTCCCTTGGTCTGGAACTCCGTCCTCAATTGTTGTGATTGAATAGATACATGTTTTGTGGCTTCATTCGTGCTACACACGAGAAAACTACGTACCCTTTAAAGAGATGATTAAAAGTAAGGCTTGGCCGCAAAAATCCGAACTATTGAACATCGAGGGGCCTTGCAAATGTATGGGCACGAGTCTGAATGTATCTGATTTCAACTTCTTTTGCCAATGTAGATGATATCTGAGTTCAACTTAATTATTTGTGACTGGGCGCTAGCCAAGACACGCGTCAGCCGTCCTGCTGTCAGTGGAAACCTGTTACACCACTATTGCATCAATTAACGTTACACTCGCCGCAGGGAAAGGTGAAGGGACGTTATTGCGTTAATGATACATGTATTTCATTGGAAGCATCCACTTTGACCCCCTCCCCTAAATATGGACGATTTTGACTTTGAGTTCATCTGGATCCACACTTAGCTTTATATTTCTGTTAACTATTCTTCCTATGACCCATGAGTTGTAACAATTCAAAACAAACCACATATCACTGTCATAAGAGACAAGGTAACCACAAAACTATCATACTGAATACATGGTATAGAGTAACAAAATGCAGATTCTGAAGATTTAACGGTAGTTTGTGTTAATCTTGCATATTAACCTGCGTCACACAATCTCTTGCTGTCAGAAGCGTGATTTACTTAGGCTATCTTTCATATGAGGTTGAGAATGTTTGTCATATACGTGATTGATTGACAAGGGGTAATATCCAGATGTAGGGAGAGGCAAGAACGGAATGAGATGCAAAACAATATGGTATGAACTAGAAAAGTGACAAAACAAAAACGCTGTTCTAAGTCATTTCATGCCCTGTTCATGAGATATAATTTACCCTTTAGCACTCTGACGTAGCCGTTTGGCACCCCATTCTCTATTGGTTACAGAGTTAGGCAGCAGGGAGAAGGTAAGGGCGTTTTGTACGTTTAACAGTAGTTCTTTTCCGTCTGCCTCTCCATGCATCTGCTTGGATAGTACACAACGTCAATCAGTCTCGTGAGTTATTAGTCTTATGTCAATGACCGTACGGTCACACAAATACAGCTGACGGCGAAGAATTCTAAAAATAAGGGTAAACGTTAATTGATACGACAATGTAATTTCAGCAAGAAGCTAATTAAACTTGACGCCTTCGCTCAGAATGTTCATTGATTGATGGGATTCAAACACTCCTTATTAGGCATTAAAACACAACATCTGTGATGTCTGAGGGGGTAGTGAGATGTTTATGTGGGGTGTTTGAATGACGTAATGATCAAACAACAGTAAAATGTACAGTAAATATGTACACAAGTCACCTGCCTTATCACATGACTGCTTGTATAACTGGGACCGATAGCAAATTAAATGTAACGTAGGTCGCAAGTTAGCCTTTGCTACAAAATCTCTCGCTGTCATTATTGGACCTCCTCGCCGAGAGACTAACTCGAGATAACCATACCTTTCCCAGAGTCACCAATAGGACCTTGGGATCCTTAATCAGTATGATAATCCACCCAATAGCATCTCAGGATTCTTTGTCACTATAGAAACCAGTGAACACCACTTAAATTGATGTATGTATGCAGGTGTGCCTTTTGAGAAGGTTCCAACATGGTGTCGGAGATCGACGTGAAAATGTTACATGCAATTGAAAGCCGCTCCGGCAGGGGACGCTCTGCAAGGGTACACTTTGGTCCGGTGCGTCAAAACACGTGCCGTCGTACGTGGAGGTCGCCAGCGATCCAGTGACTGCGGAATGTCACTACCTTGCACCGCTCTCGTCACCTTTGATACTACTAGTATATTGTCGTCCACTGGTCGATTTGTTGAACCGAGAGTTTGCGAAAGTCACGTGTCAGCTCTCATGAGTTAGAACGTGTTCTATTCCAGCGCACAAGCCCGTGCACTCTCTGACAAGTTCTTATCCCTGGTTTAGAACTCTGCTATCTCGGAAATAAGTGAAAAAGTGCAACTTGTTTTCTTTCCTGTATAGAATTCTTCCTATGGTGCGAAGACTATGCACAAAGGTCAAATTCTAGTTCTATACCCAAAACACAAAACTGTTGCGTCACAAACGTGTGCACAATGTGGGTCAATGATCAACCTTTGACCGACCTTTAAGTTTTAAGAGCACAGAGAGATCAGTCTTGCTCGGCTACTAACTTAGATGGACACGAGTTACTACCACCGCCCGGCTGATCAGCCGTTCCTGGACGACACGTTCGGTCAGCTGCTGGACAAGGCGGCTGCCCGCTGGCCGGACAGAGAGGCCTACGTCTTCCGTCCTGGCGGAAGGAGAGTCACCTTTGCCGAGCTGAAGGAACAGGTAGGTCTGGTAACACTACGGAGATTGCCGCATTAACCCTCATCCGACCGTTTAGACCCCAGGCGGGTATCTATGTGTGCCATATCAACATTTTTCTTCGGAGAAAAAACTCCTTCCATGAGTTTGTTTGTCAACATGTCCTAACGTTACAATGTCTGAGAAATATTTACAGAGATTGGCCCATTTAAGGACTTATACTAAGTTTGCGTGATGTCCGCTGTGGTCCATTGTATTGTTTATTACGTAAAATGAAAGAAATTCCTCTCCAATGACATGAATTTGTTATCATTATTATTGTAAAAGTAAGTTATTGTTGTGTAGAAAATTTAGATGCCGACTTTTTTTGACAAAATATATCAATTTAGTGTGAACTGTGGATTTTCCAAAAGCCCGACCTTGAACCATACATCAAACGGTTTGTAAAGCCTCCCCCTCCCCATTTTTTTACACTCGAGAGAATAAAACGTTTGCGCATGCTTTAAACTGTGATTAAAGAAGAATTTCATGCAGTGGATAATATGCGGTGACAGTGACGACATTGCCAGACAAATGTACTGTTGTGCCCTGGTTGTTACTTCCGCAGAGAAGAATACGTTTCTTTCATAGCTTTGTATGTATGTATGTATGTATGTATGTATGTATATATGTATGTATGTATGTATGTATGTATGTATGTATGTATGTATGTATGTATGTATGTATGTATATTTGTAGTTGAACAGGATAACTCATGAAGCTATAGATCGATTGTCTTGAAATTTGCGATGTGCCCAGGTCTTGTCTAATGAAAGAAATAATCATATTTTTGGGCCCTGGTTATTGTCATGTAGAACAGTAGAAGTGAGCATTTTAAGTATATATGATGTATGATAGTGTGACTAATCATATTGCTAGCCATCAAACGTATGTCGTTATTGAACATTTATATTGGTAGTGTGAGTAGACTTGTAGACTGTAGTAACAATTTAAATCACTTGCAGCAATCTCTGCCGTAATTCACGAAACCTTAGACTTCAGAAAGGAGCAACGATTGTAAATATACATGTTTACATTTGGGACTTCACCGTCTTTGAAAGTGACGTAAAATGGGGGTTCCGTGTTCGATCGCGAAGACGCTCCTCGATCACGTTAAAGTAGAATGACTAGCAATCCCTCTCCGTTAAACACATACCCTGCTACTGAAACAACAAGGAAACGTGCTACCCAATGTGCCAGGGTCAATGTGCTAGGCACCACCAGGGTCTGAACGACCGAACGAACGAATATTCTACGCCATATGATTAGAAAGTGCTGACGATGTGTGTCCAGAATATTTGGCTTGCGACATACTTTAACTTTGTTATCGCCTTGTCACAGTTAGGCAAACAGTCATGTGGCTAAGGCAGGTGACTCGTGTACATATTTACTGTAGACCATTACTGTGGTCATTTCATCATTCAGTCATATAGACCAACGACTGGTTGGCACTATGTAATAACCAAGCAGGTGCAACTGACGAAATGACACATTTGTTTGGTTGTTTGTCTGTTTATTTGTTTCTTTATCAAGATCTCTAAGTTAGCGTTTAATTCCAACAGATTTCACACTATTCTTCCTGGGGTTAGCTTACACATTTGATACATCAGATATAATGAGTCCGCTTTATGGAGATCGTAATAAACCAAACCAAACCAAACACATGTAATACATTCTAATGTTTTAAATGTGTTTACAGTTTAAATGTATAATTTAGATATATTTGCACTTCATTTTCCTCCCGCTAGGTGGACCAACTTGCAGCCGGGCTATTGGCCTTGGGTACCAACAGAGGGGACAGGATAGGCTGGGTAGTCGACAACAGACTGGAATGGGTCCTGTTGTACTTTGCCGTGGCGAAAGTGGGAGCCATTTCGGTATGTCATGACCTGATATGCCTGTAATTCTTGATTTAATAACTGTAACTTAATTTTAGCTGATTTAACGGTCACTAGTCAACAGCTAAAATTTCATCATCGCAAATATTTGATCACTAATATTTGAGACAGTAACGTTTGCTCCCACCGTTAAAATCAAGTGCATGGCCTACTCCATTTTCCCCCAACCGCTATATTTTCCTGCCGCTATATTAAAGGGATTTACTTTACAATGCACACATTAAATGGAGTAATTTTCTGGCTAATACATCAGTTATGACAAACTCCGAATGGACTTTACTTGATCTCTTTGCTACATCTACATATTATGACCCGTCAAATCAAATAGGCATACATTGGATTTAGATTTTCTGGTGTGTGGTCTTGCCTTATCAAGTAGCTCAACAACTACATAAAACAGTAACACAAACAGACAGAGACGGACCAAAACAATAGCTCTATTTCGACGAAGGTAACAGTTCCTCTGGCTCCGCTCACGAAAAGAGTCCGATCCAGAAGATAATTTGGCGTGTGTTGAAGTTAATCATACATTCCTTTTCATCGAATCCACCTGATATAAAACGAATTTGAGATGAAAGCTTGTGTATTACTCACTCACATAAGTACTCTATCACTCAATACCTCTACACTTGCTGATTAATCATGATGAATATGCATAACGTTACAACTTCGTGCAGTAAAATGTATCACATTCCATAATATAATGAATGAAAGACCTTTATTGTGCATTCATGCCCCGAGGGGCTAGGTACAGGTCGTCTAACTTAACACATGGAACATACAAGGATATAAATACAACAATACAAGCTGTAAACATATAGAGTAGACAAACGTGTTATTAAATTAAGCTAGTCCAGTAGTGTCGACTTCTTCTCGCTTCTTTGTACATGTGTAAATGTATGAACAGACAGTATTTCTTATATAAGGATTATCTAAGCGTAATAAAAATATGAATTTGTCTGTTGTATTTAGATGTTCGAAATATGGGAATTTTTCTTTGATAAAGTTAAAAAGTACACTTCTTTCGCTATCGTATAATTTACAATCTAGGACGAAATGTTGCTCATCTTCTACTTGATTTAAATTACAATATTGACAAAGTCTATGTTGTAGAGGCGTGCGGTTGTGCCTTCCTGTTTCGACATGTAATCTGTGGCAGCTAACCCTGAGTTTAGTAGTGGCCACTCTGTGTTTGATGTTGCTAATGGATAAATACTCTTCTTCTTTATACAATGTTTTAAACAGACGGTAAGTTCGGAGTTTGTTGCTGTAAGATTTATCTCTGTTATCGTTGTGGATTTCGGAGGAGAATGATTGAGTATAGATGTCTTTTAATCGTTGCCTTATGGAGTTGATGATAAGTGACAAATTTGTTCCTAAGGATACTTGTGCACTCCAAACGAAGGCATAACCGCATTCCTCTAGCATGCTACGGACACCGGACGCCCAGCATTTTGTGCCATTGGCTTCTAATTGAAGTTGGCATAACAGGGCGTCGGCTTGTAAGCTGTCAGCTGGTACGTTGTGGCGCATCCTAAGAAAGAATTTAATGGCGTTTAGGGAGGCCTCTAAGTAAAGGGGGTACCTCCCTAGTTCTGCCCGTACTGCAAGGTTGCAAGCTGTTCTTGGAAGATTGAGTGCGTATTTGCAAAATTTTAAGTGTATGGACTCAATAGGACAAAACTTTGAGCTTTTAAATGACCCCCATATCTCAGACCCGTATAGTAGAACGGGTTTAACACATGTGTCGAAGAGTTTGTTTTTAACTGTTAATGAAGCATCAGCGTTGTCTAGTGATTGTCTGATACTGAACAAAGATTTTAGTCCCTTGCTGGATAACTGTTTGTTATTGACCTTGAACGTACCAGCCGCGCTTACAACTATACCTAAGTAACAGTAAGACATTACAATTTCTATGACATTATCATTGAACATAAAGAAACAATTTTTTGGTAATCGACCTCCTTTAGAGAAGACTATTACTTTGGTCTTTTTTAAATTCACCTTCAGATTCCAGTATAAACAATATTTTTCTAATCTATCCAGACATGATTGCAAGCCTTGTTGGGACTCGGAAAATAATACTAAATCATCCGCGTACAGAAGACATGGAACTTTCATGTTGTGAAGTACAGGAGAATTGCAACAAGCATGATCAAATTCATCTGTTATGTCGCTGATAAATAAATTAAACAAAGTTGGAGACAGATTACAGCCTTGACGAACCCCACAGTTAGTTAAAAACGTGTCAGTGAGACCGCGATCGGTTCTAATGCAATTTGTGGTTTTTGAATACATGTTTTTTATGGTCGTTAAGAACTTTCCTCCTATTCCAAGGTTGTTTAATTTGAACAGTAGACCAGCTCGCCAAACGGAGTCGAAAGCTTTGCTGAAATCTACAAAACATGCATAAATTCGAGCATTTTTACTGAGGTATTTGCTGACTAAAGTGGTTAAAACAAATAGATTATCAGATGTCCTATAACTCTTTCTAAAACCGGCCTGTTGAGGTTTGAAAAGGCTGTTCTGTTCCGCATAATTCACAAGACGGTTGTTCAAAATAGAGGTGAATAATTTCCCCAAACAGCTAATAATAGAAATTCCCCGGTAATTGTCAGGGAGTGATGTGTCGCCAGATTTATGTATGGGAACGATATGACTGAGAGACCATTCGTCGGGGAAGTAACCGTTTTGTAAGCATGAGTTGAATAAGTGGAGTAATGGTTTCTGTAGGATTGGTTTACCGCATTTTAACATTTCGTTTGTTATCATGTCGCTGCTACTGGATTTGTTATTTTTTAGGTTTGAAATCGCTGAGTTTAGTTCCTCAGATGTTATCGGAGAGTCTAGTGTCGAGTCTTCTGCAGGTATAAGGGGGGATGCGGGGTGTGATTGGACGTGTGGGAGTACAGTTTCAGAAACGTTAATAGCATCAGTTGAAGATTTGTCTAATGTACTAAAATGTCGCAACCATGCCTCATTTGATATTTGACAACTATGTTCCGATTTGTCAGGTTTAAGCTTCTTAACTAACTTCCAAAAGGCACTGGGGTCTTTTTCCCTGAGGGAAGAAAGTTTGTCCATGATATGTTGATGGAATTCCCTCTTTTTCTTTTTTAAAAGTTTTCTGTACTCTTTCTTTCTTTTAAAGAATGCCCCTCGCACATTTGGATTCGACGGGTTTTTCTCAAGTAAAGAAGCTAAGTTTTTGAGTTCTCTTTTCATTTCTATACAGGTTTTATCATACCATTTCTTATTTCGAGCCTTTTGTTTGCGATTTTTGTTAATTCTTACACCTAATGAAGTAAACCCGACGTCCCTAAGTAATGAGCTAAAGTCAGAAACATAGTTTTCAATTTCATTATTTGTGTTTTCACTTTCCTTTACAGAGAGAGAGCGTAGTCTGTCCTTTATATGAGGTTGGCTGAGGGATTGGAGAAATATCTGAGCTGAATTTTCATTCCAGTGAAATCGTTTTGGAAGCGATTTTGTGTTTTTATTAACCCTTTTGTTTTTTTGGATGAATGGTTTCGTGCGAATCACTACCGATAACATGTTGTGATCGGAAAAAATAGTTAATGGATTAACGCGAAATAGAGAAATATGTTGAAATAATGACTGACTAGCAATTACATAATCTACAGTACTACTACCATTTGGCTGGTGACAAGTAAAATTGCCTTTTAAATCACCAACTACTCTTCCGTTTAGAATCCTTATATTCGCTTGAATACACAAGTCAGCAAGAAATCTACCGAACCTGTTTGGAGGGGATTTGTCCATGAATTGTCTATCCTGATTGAAATTTGGGGAGTTGTTTGAATAATATATCATGTTTATCGTGTCACAGGTACCGCTGGAAAATGACATGTTTGATTGTACTTCAGAGGTTGCTCTCTACATGATCAACAAGGTACAAATGTTCTTCTACGTATACTGTTTTCACATATATAGATAGTTTGCTTCCGGCATATTAGCACGGCATTGCATGATAATCGAAATCGCAAGTTAACTACGCATTACCAGTATCAGAATACTGCTAATACGTAGTTAACTTGTGATTTCATTTTATTTCATTCATGCCCTCGCTGTTGTAGCGTTCCAAGTTGTGCCAAACCTAAAGTATTGTCATCTGTACATGTGTACGTACGTATACATAGCTGTAGTGCGAAGTAGCCTCCGTTGCAGACTCCTTCCGGCTGTTTTCTTTTTCAAGTTACAGTTTAACCATTACATTTTTTTCTTATTGCTTATTTCAACAATAAGAAGAAATGGAATAGTAAAACTGTAACTTGAAAAAGAAAACAGCCGGAAGGAGTCTGCAACGGAGGCTAAGTGCGAAGTACTCAAAGATGACAACCTTGAAAATCCTGTACTTTGAAATTGGTAAAACTTGTAGATAATCTTTTAATCTTTTCATATCAAAATATCTGATAAATCCTCAGACAAAGTACTTTCCTCACTCTTTAAAGTTCTTCACATGCAGATATAGATGTAATTGGCCAACCTGTTTACGTTTAAATGTGGACCTTTACCTAAATCCTTGTACATTGTACTACTAAGGCTTGTTTTTATTTAGGTACACAGTCCTTCTCAACTAGCATGACTATAATACATTGACTGTGTTTTAGGTGAAGTTGAAGACGTTAGTGCTGCTAGACAGTGACGAAGATGATGTGTACTATACGAACCCCCTGCTGTCCATGATAGAGATCGCACCAGAGCTGGAGACATGTCAGCCCGACCAACTCAAGAACCCAAAGTACTATCTTCATCTTCTTTAAATACAAGAACCTGATCCTGCGCTCAAAATTGTAGTAAAACTATTTATACATAAGACACCCTTCAGACTGACCCCTTGTAACGAACACTAACTTTTTTATTCTATATGATTACGTTTTCATAATTATTTTATCGTCGTAGTACTACGCCTAGAGTGATTTTAGATTTGCTGCGTACTACAGAGTGCTTTTAGATTCGTAGCTGTTTTGATAATCCAATGTGCATGTAATTCAGCCGTTAGGCTGCCATATGCTTCTTTGTGCAATAAACCGAACCCCGAAAAAGTTTTTGGTTACAACTATTTCAGACGTGGGCTGATTTTATAGTTAGGCCGCACTGACTTGATCACATGGATAACATAGCATAACTATCAGGTACTAAAGGTATCAAGTTGCACGTCTTGAATGTTGTCCCCTGACCTCTGTACCGCAGGATACCCTTCCTAGAGACTGTGATTGCGATTACCGAAAGGAAATACAGGTATGTCGATACGCTTATAATTGGTCGAAATTTGCTTTCTCAATATTTTAGTTTTTGTCACAAGTTTGCCATCAAGGCCTATATATTTATTTGAAAGCCATTGACTCAGAGCAATTTAGTTTCCTTTTAGTTCTCGGTCTTGCCTTTTACTTTTGTCTAATTTGGAAAATATAAAGTAAAAATTGTGAATCAACGCCAAATTTTGCAACCAACAGTTGAAGAAATGCTTTCCTCGTTGTTGCAATTTTTAGTTGCTAATTGGGAGAACCCGTTTCAATACGGCGCCTGCGTTTTTTTAAAAAGGCCGCTAGGGGGGCCTACATGACTTACTCTTCCTCGTAAGAGCTATTTGCCACTCAAAAATCATGACCATAGCATGTCCAGAACACGAGATATCAAAACCGGATGCTCCGCTGCAGTACCATAGCAAGTCGCCAGGGGCCTAAAATCTAATCATTTCGAGGTCTCAAGAGGACCTACCTACATACCAAATATGAACACAATCAAACCATCCAGGCATTCTTGAGTTATCGTGTTTACACACACACACACAGACAGACACACAGACGAACGCTGACGAAAACATAAGCATCTCGGCGATGGTAATGACACAATCATATCTTTCTTGGTTTCAGCGGCTGCTACATGTTTGAAGACGTCCAAAAGATGGGTGGGATTAAGGAGTATAGAAGGCTGGAAAGCATGCAAGCAGAGCTCAGTTCCAAAGACCCCGGTTTCCTCTTCTCTACCTCAGTGAGTAGAAGACATTATATATTTTTTTGGCGACGCATTAAGGACGGGGCCGTTAGTATAGTACTGCGTTCGGCTTTGCAAATATTCTAGGAATTCCACGAACGCATTCCCTAGGGAATTGTTTTGCTACACCTGGTTAACGGTAGCTCTAGAAGCACATTCAATCAATCATCCGCAGGCATCAGGGCAGATGCATGGCGGCTGCAGACATCTCCCTCCAGGGTGTTCTGTTTTCCGCCAGAACTCTCCAGTCAGTTCTGCTGACTCCCAAAGTGTCCAGAAGCACATTATAACGCCAAAAATAATTACTCAAGCAACTGGATACGATTGTGAAACCAAAATCTTATCCAGTTGCTTGAGTAATTATTTTTGGCGTATCTTATTACCTGGATGTCTAACCTTCATCAACGTATCAAGCACATTATAAGCTCGAATGTTCGAATATGTTGTTCGTCTCATAAGAAGGAGTGTTTTCCTGTACTTCTCTTTTTCCCGCTTTGATAGCTTTAGATGTATGATTCCAAATTGATAATGGTTTTATGTCTGAAAATGTATCTCTTTGAGTATCAAACACAATTCTCTACAGAATGAATTCGATTTGCACCCTATACATAACTTCGATGGGAATATACAGTTCTTTTATCAAAGTACGTTGAATTTCGAAGCGCTTCGTTTTTTTACTTTAGTGCAATGTAATTTTGTCATTCCCTTTTTTTTGCGAAAAGTTAATCTTTGTCTATTTTTGAATACTGTTTTCTATTAATTAGACACCATCCAGCTGCTGAGGTAAAGGAATAACACTCGAACTTTCGGTCACAGGGTAGCACAGGAACGCCAAAGTTCGTCCAACACTCTTCCTACGCCCTTGTGAATTCCTGTGGGGAATTCTTTAGAATGACCGGCATAGACAAACAGGTAAGCGTTGTTACCTCTGTGAAAAAAAGGTGTTGTTCTGTGTGTTTGTTTGTCTGTCTGTGTCTATCTGTCTCTTGTTTCGTGTTTCCAGATATTTGAGGTCATAACTCAAGTGGATTGATTGTGATGATATTCGGTATGGTGGTAACGTTAGCTATGACAATGGTCAAGGTCGACTTTTGTCCCCCTTGGTGGCTTTCCTTGGTACTGCAGCAGAACTTCCGGTTTTTGTATCTTTCGTCCTGGACATGGTATGGTTTTGATATGGCAGATACGAGGGGACGTCAGTATAAAACGACTTTTGTACTATAGCAGATCCATTTTGTATGAAATGAGATGAAATTTGGCACAAATGTAATGGAACATCTATTCTCAAGACTGAAGTATCTCAATGTGTTGTGAAGATTTTCACCAGCGACTGAGTTGCTTTCAAAATGACCACACACATGGAAGCTTGTCGGGGGCAAACAGCAGTAAAAGGGATGTTCAATTAGAAGTAAATTATGACCCCCTTTCAAATATTGTAGGAGACAGAAACTGTTTTGGTCCCCCTACCAGCTTGTTCTCGCTGTGATAACGTGATATAAAAATCTAACACTAAAAAATAATTCTTAGAAAGAAGTTACTTTGTAGTTTAATGCTCGTTTAATGTTGAGAAATAAGACTGCGAAATGGTGGAGTTACGTCATTTCTCTATAGAAACCATGATTAATTAGGTTTCTGCTTTTCCTCGTCATGCATCTCAAATATGGGATGTAATTTCTATAAAACAAGCGTTGATATGATATGTGTTACTCTCATATTTATTTCCTGTATTTCTCTATAGAAAATTTCTTACAAAATGACTTGGCAAGCATCCCTAACCCTCAAACATGGCGGACGCTAAATTACGTCACGGTCACGTGATCTAACAGTCTCTGTTTTTTTCAGGCCAGGTGCCTTTTTCCCTTCGCTGCCGCAAGTGGCTTCTGGGATGTGCACCAGCCTATAGTATTCGGCAACACGATGGTTTTTCCCAGTCCCGGGCAGGCGACAGTCATCGATGTGCTATCCGCCATTCAGGATGAGAGGTACTGGGTGACATTTGTTTACTTTTCTGCTAAATGAAGACATTAGGAATGAGTGAATGAAAAACAATTTGTTTTTGTTTGTTTGTTTGTTTGTTTGTTTGTTTTGTCACTATCGTGAATACTGATATCGGAAGGCGCAACCGTAACTTTCTTCTGGATTCCCGTATTTTCTACATTCCAATGGAATGTCGTTTGTAGCACTCTGAGACTATGAGGTTCTCCCTCCTAACATTTATTGGAGATGAGAATCCTTAGAGATATCGAGTACTGTAACGCACTACTTTATACCCGAACTATGACGGCGGTCGCGGATGAATATTGTGTTCTGCGACCTTGAACGGATTCAAAACATTTCCCATCCGCAGATGTGGCGCCGTGGCGGCCCTGCTGTTCATCAAACAGTTCTACGACCTCTTGCATCATCCGCAACTGAATGACTACGATCTATCGTCTTTGGAGATGAGTATGTACTTTTACTTACTTTAACGTATCTTATTTTACCCTCTAGCTCTGTATTGCAAGTATATATAAGGAGGTTCGTGGTATGCATGGAAAAAGGGGGAAAACCTATAATTCTGTTCTTACGTAGCTTGTACTTACAGTAGAGAATTGGCGTGCTATGTCCTTAGACTCACTCATACAAGACAAAGACATTTGTATCTTTTAGGATAGCCCGCAAGACCACATTTTTAATTTGATTATTGTATGTCTAATCTTCGGAATTTTGCGTGTCCTTTATTTTGTATCTCAGTTCACGTTGGAGGTAATGTTGTACACGAGAGTTTGGTTCAACTGTCGGCGCAGCTTCTCCCAAACGTGAAAATCTTGGTAAGAAAAGAAGTATTATACACTTAATACACCTAGCCTGTTGCGTTTACTTGTCATATTTCACAGTTAACTAAAGCTTCTATGAATGGCACACTTTTTTTCCAACTTTGGTAAATTAGTGAAGATGCAGTTTGTCACTTGCTCACTTGGTAGTCAGTGATTCAAGTGTATTTTTAGCAATAAAAGTATCTTTATGATATTTATAATGATATCAGACGAGCCGTAGCGAAGCTGCACTACCACTAGCTACTTGAAAATCATCATGCTTCACGTCAATTGAGGATAGCTGCTTTACTTTACTTGATAATATCTGATTCTTTTTAACATGGTGACGTCTCAATCATTGTTTACTTGCAATTAAGCTATGGACATGAACTTGCAATAAAGTTACTATTATCTTTATATGAATTATGTACCATACAGAACCTCTATGGCATGACTGAGGTGGTATGTGTGTCAACTGTCACCCCAGACATGACGCTAGAAGCCGCCAGCACGACAGTGGGTAAAATATTTCCTGAAATTGAGGTGGGTGAAACGTGATTCTTATTCCTGTTAAAAAGACAAAAGACAGGAAAAATTCCCGCTAAATTGTAACGCCAACTCTGATAGTTCCACCTGGTACCCTACTAATGCTACGGTCCCATCTACAATCCGGGGCCCGGCCGGGCTGTTTCTGAAAACGAAAAATGAAAAATGCATATCGAGAAAATACAAAATACATGGTTAGGAGTCATTTTTTTACGTTTTGTGTCTTTTTTGGTCTTTTATATCATAGTTGTCGTTCACGCAAGCTGTCGGATTGGGAATGGGACCGTAGCATAAGATTGGCACATTGAAAAAATATGGCCTTTACCATTGACACTGCGCATGAATCTACGAGTGGACTTATTCACCTCACTTCCTCTCCTTTCTTTGTAAGAAAAGGTTAAACTAGTGGACAAAACTGGAGACACTGTGCCACTCGGGCAGGACGGAGAGGTGTGGGTCAAAGGTTACTCCGTGTTCCAGGGTTACTGTGGCGACGAGGACACTAACAAAAACATACTGACTGATGACGGGTGGTGCAATACAGGGTATTTTTTATTTATTTTGCCTTCTTACATTAGCCCAGTCACGATTGCGACTACGCATGTGCAGTGTCAAATGTAGAGGGCCCCTTAGACGCTGTGCGTTGTTATGCAAATATAGACAATGTCGATACGAGAACTGTTTACAAGCCAGTGGCCTTCACCTTTGAAACTGCACATGCGTAGTCGCAACCGTGAATGGGAATAAACCAGATGCTTTAATGAATGCAACTGGACCCGCGACACGCAGTTGCGACCGAGCGAGTTGACAGTGAGCTCAACGGATTTCATCTATAAATAACGAATCTTCCCACACTTTGTGTCTATTGTTGTCTTTTTAGTAATAGTTGTACGTTTTGCATGATTCCCATTATAAAGTCAAGGGTAACGCAAATCCAATTTAGGACGCTGACAGGTCACCAACGTATCGCGCGCCGGTAGCCTGACGAATCGCGCTCCTAGTGGCCAGCCGGTCCTGTAACCTGTACAGGCTAGCGCGCCGGGATCCGGTGAGATTGGGGCTTTATTACAATGGTCACAGTCTATCTAACTGCTTCTAACATCTATAATAATCAAACCATCATATGTGATACCGCATATACGCGAGTCGTTTAAGTACATTTGAATATCATCAATTTATATTAATTAGGCCTTAATGTTGGTTGCGCACATCTCAGGGATATCGGTAGACTTGGTGAAGATGGCTTACTGATGATCGTCGGGAGATCGAAGGTGGGTCAGACTTGTTTGCGTATTTCATATGTGTATTTTTTAAGTACATAATTGCTGCATATCAAGCTGTACAACATTATTGTTAAGACGTGAACTCTTCTGACTGAATACTAGTACGATTAGAAAAAATAGAGAATGAATATTGTCAAGATTAACTCGGCTATATGACAATGGGACACCGCATAAAATTAGCTATTTACACACATGCGGTATGTTTCTTCACCTTTACTTAAAAAAGGAATGGTTAAAGATCGGTTTGTTGTACATGTTAACTGTAGATGTAGACCATTCAAGCTCACTTGATTCTGTGCTCTGACTCTTTCGTTTTTCCTTCCGAATATTATGTACCTTTATTCAGACTCGACAGCACCGAACAATTAATACTATGATTTTCGGACTATACAATTGCTTTTAATCAGTCTATTAACATGTCGGATATTCCATAATTTTTTGCAGGATGTGATTATGAAGGATGATGAAAATGTCTATCCGGTGTTGCTTGAACGCGTCTTTCATGAGATTTGTGACAAAGTCAAAATCGTCAAGGTGAGTGTCCATAGAACAGCCTCTGATACAAAACCTCTCGCTATCATAGGCTGGTTGTAGCCTCCGATGCAGACTCCTCCCGGCTGTTTTCCTTTTCAAGTTATTGTTTTTATACTATGACATTTTTTTTCTTATTGCTGGCCTTCCCGGCCAACAACAAGAAAAAAATGTAATAATAAAACTGAAACTTGAAAATGAAAACAGCCGGAAGGAGTCTGCAACGGGGGCTAGGCTGATTGGGTCTTCTCTCTGAAAGCTTGTATCCGTTCATCTCAATGCCAGGAGACTGATTCAGAAATTCCAACAGATTTCTTTGAATTCATTAGTATGGAAAATATTCCAAATAGCTGCTCAGAATTCTCTGTCACTATACGCTCGTCTCATTTAAATGTACACATTTTGTAACTTCCGTTATATTATTATTACCATTTGAAGTAAGACGTTCCTGACATTAAAATATGCCACATATAAGGTACCAAACTGTCGTTTTTATGACGACTTAAAACTTTTCTGGCTTTTAAAAACGACAGTTTGGCACCTCATATGTGGCATATCTTAATGTCAGAAATGTCTTACTTCAAACGGTAACGGAAGTTACAAAATGTGTACATTTAAATGAGAACGAGCGAATATGGAAACCATTAATCACCAAGGTAGCAGCCAGTTCTCAGTCTGACAATAGTTTGTCAATGGTAGAGCATAAATCAATAGAGGTATATCGTACTTATAACTTAGTTGTTGAATGTTAGTTTTAAAATGCATGTTATTGGCTGTCTATACAGGCTATCGGAGTACCCCACGAAGCTCTTGTTGAAGAGATCTGCATGTGTATCATGTAAGTACCCTGTCAATGTCTTTCTACACTGAAATCGTGCATAGTACGTAAGAACTAGAGTTCCACGAACACATTATCTTCGCCAAATAATCGAGGCTTATTATGGAGAGTGACTAATATCTACACGCTTATCACCCCCTGCCGATTTGATCATACACCATGCCGTTTGACAGTTATGATGGGTGGCGGGGTTGGCGGCGAATGAGTTCAGTCTAGATAGGGTTAAAATCATTTGGTGGTACAGGACTAGTATATGTATCTAGTGTGCTGATATATGTTATAACTGCTCATGAAAAAATATGTAAGAAAAATGCATTTAAACTGCAAAGAATTTCATCAGATTGGTAAATTACTGAAAAACAAAGTTCTTCACATCTAAGGAGTGAAACCATATAATAGACGACGTGGCGATGGCCGTCTGTCACCATCCTTAGGGCGATACTGACCGGTTCACCTCGCACTACAGCTAGGTGTTGCTGCTAACAATGCAGTCCCAAACGTAGATTGGTCAGTTCGCTCAGGGGTTCCTGAATGACAGCCCCTGTTGCTCCTGGGCTCATTAGTCAACGTGTCCATCAGTCACCGATCGCTATGGTTTCCGTCTACTCCTCACAACTGAACTGGTTCGAAACAGTTACTCAAACGTCTCAGAGGGAAGGGATCTTTCGTAAAGGCACAGCGGTGTCTCATTAGCAGTTCGGACACTATTGGATGTTTGTTTTATTTGTTTGTTTGTTTTATTTATTCGCACATAAAAGCAACAAAAAAAATAATCAATTAATGAAAGTACAAAAGAATGTGCAGGAGGAGGAAAGAAGCCTGCAAGGCTTATAGAAGCCCTCCTCCTTTTAACTTAACAAATGTCGATTACAAGAGTGATATGATAAATAACGAAACAAAGGTATAATAGATGATGAAATAAACATAATGAACAACTATAAAAAAATCGATTACTGATAATATAATACAGGTCAAACGTAAGAAATTATTATTAACGAAAACCAGAAATATAAAAGAACAATAGTATCGTTCTCAAAATGTAAACAAAAGGACGATCAAGGATGTCGTGGGGTCTCTAAATGACTGCCAAGGTTGCCCCTGGTCTCTATGCCATCATTCACCCTCCTTTATGGGCATTCCGGGGCATTCCGGTGTAAAAGGGGCATTCCGGTAGAAAGGCAGACCGCATCATTCTATGATCGTTTCCATCTACTCATGACAACTGAACTGGTTCGAAATAATCACACAAAGGTCACCGAGAGATAGCCTTCGTTGCAGACTCCCTCCGGATTTTTCTTTATATTTTTTTTACTGCTGGCCGAGAAGTCCTTCTCGGTCAGCAAGAAGGTGAATGTAATTAGAAAACGGTAACTTTGAATTAAAAAAAAACAAAAAACTGGAGGGAGTCTACAACGGAAGCGAGCTGAGAGAAGTGCTTTTTCAATGATCTTTAATGAGGGCTCAGTGGTGTCTCATTAGCAGTTCAGATAATGTCATAGATGAAAATGTGGATTTTGTTCATCATTTGTATCCTATTGTAATAAAGAAGTGTTCTTTTGTTCTCATTTACGCTACAGCTTGAAGGATGGTGAAACTGCCACAGAGGAAGAGATGCGAAAGAAGGCCTCAAACTTTGGGGTGAGCACAGTACTAGTAGCCTCCTTTGTTCAAAATTCCACTAAGCTTCATTGGGTGTCAGTCAACTGTTATTTCTTCTATGAGGTCCTGTTTGTAATTTCAACTGTACCTTGAGGTACAAGTGAGGTACAAGTGAGGTACAAGTGAGGTACATGTAACGCTACATTCCGTGCACAAATTCACTTTAAAACTTACAGATTTATGATGTTTGTGTTACTGTATGCATGATCATGTACAATCTTTTTATACAATTTTTTCTAATCGATATAATTTTCATCCTTAACAGTTGACAGGAGCGTTTGTACCAGGATACTACCTTTTCATGGATGACTTTCCCATGACAAAAAGTGAACGCAAGGTACTATTAGGTTATGACTTACAAGCTATTTTCACTCTAAAATGGGGAATTAGACAATGTAAGAGTAGAATTTTTCAGCTTGAACCATGAATAGATAAATAGATACTACAAAAATATCATCATCTTTCTCTTCTTAAGTTCAATACATATTCCGAAACACCTTCGAATTATCTTTTGTCTTATTTTTGAACTTTTATGTTTGCTTTATCCTTTACAAAGGCTACACAGACTTTCCACCTTGTTTAGCTTGATATGCTCAGCTCATGCTTAACAGCCACCCGGGTTTGAATATTTGGAATCATCCTATGCCGTGTTCTGTTACATCTAGTTTGATTGTGGTTACAATACTGACTACTTACTGTACTCCATTTTCAAAATTAGATCCATTCTACCACGGTCTCTCCTCACTGTTTCTATATTTTCTTTCAGATTGATGTAAAAGCACTTAAGAAGATAGCCATAAGAGAACTGGACTTGCCAACAGAGGAAACGTGAACCCCGCCAGTAGCAGTGTGATCATCGGAACTAGTATGATCATCGGAAGTAGAGATTCACAAAATGGACAAGTCTAAAAACAGACAAAGGTTCACCGTATTGCTCTCTTGCTGCTTCATCCTCACATTGTGACATGTGCGATTTTTTTACTATTTTTTAGAAGAAACCTCCTTGAAATTGAACAAGAACGATGCAGATATCGCCTGTTACTTGAAAATATACGAGTAAAATTGGACTGATGGTTGATAAAATGTATAATATATCATTTGAAGCGACATATGAGTAAGATTGGATTTTAAGCATTATGGTTGATGAAATGTATAATATATTATTTGAAGTGTAAGATCTTCAATATCATTGCTGGTTTTACAGACACAATCACAAAACGATCTTAATATATTAAGTTTTCGTTATCAAAGAGCAGACATTCTCTAAAGACGTGTCATACAAGCCATGCCCTGTGTATAGTAACGTATATCAGTTGTAAAACCGATCTTTTGAAAAAAGTATTGAAACGTAACTTTGGTGGACCATATCTCCATATATCACCTTATGTTATTGTATTATATGTCAATTGGAAGCCATTATCATCGTTTACAATAATACCTCATGTCATGTTATTGATTTATCTGAGACGAGCAAAGGGGCTGTAAGATCAGTCATGCAGTTCATCGCACAAAAGTGTAATCGTTCGGAATGAGATATCATTTCATACAAGGCAATAGATAAAGTTTTCAATAATATGAGACACATTGCTAATCTATGAAAAAGAATGGACTTGTTACGTTCAAGGGTGGTTATACCGGCTACACAGATACAGGTGCAGATATCAATCAACAGTAGGCTTATTTGGCGGTTGAAAAAACAACAGCCAACATGCAACCAGAAAACAGTACATGGTAATCCAAGAAGCACGCTCCTACGGAGGCTATACGAAGCCCAGCAAGGGCCCAAATCAGCAGTCCTACAACACCACCACCACCCCTAACACATATGCAACCCCCCACCCCACACGCAAGGGTTTGGCTTCAACTCTGCTCGAATAAACCCTTGCCAAAGGCAAACACAGACATTTTCAATCTACTTATGTCCTGCCCCGACACCATATCTAAGTACCTAGGCCAATACATTTGTTGCGCTTTACAAAAGAGAGAATGTATTGTAACAGACAGAAGCGTGTAACGCACATTAAATCGGTACGCCATTTACGTTCATATTCTTGTAGTTATAGTTTTCCAGAATAGAATACATGTAGACTAGTTAAGTACTCATTGTATTGATTGCCTTGTCATTGTTGCCATACATTGTGCAATGTACAATCGTCGAGCAATAAAGTTCATTCATTCAATCATTCATACTCCGCCCTTGTCTGTCATACGGATTGAAATAACTGGCTCAACCCTTAATCTGCTCATTAACAAGCCCAATATCAACACACATCTACAGTTATAACATTATCTACTTAAAGTGCTAGTTTTATGTACCTTACACTGATTTGCAAATAAATATTTACAAAGGCTACCTACAATACGTACGACATTCGAGTCTTTGTCTAGATTGATTAACACAATAACTAAGAGCGTCTACTTCTAGATTATCTGACGCAATAACCAACAGTGCCAGAATAACGTACATAATGACCACGGTGTTGAGATTAACACAGAAGGAGATTAGATAGCATGATAACCATGATAATACAAACTCTGCACACTAGCTTAATACGCGGATCTTATAGTAGGCAATATACTGCCTCTTATCCAAACACTATGATATGATATGATATGACATGACATGACAGGATATGATATGATATGATATGATACGAAACGATACGATACGATGCAACACGACACGACATGACATGATATGATATGATACGATACGATATGATATGATGCTAAGTCAAGATAATGAGTGTCTAAGTCAAAATTAACTTACACAATAACTGACAGACTTGGAGACTAGATTGATTTAAACAATGACCGCTACTTCATAAGTCTTGATAAATTAACAGGATAACCGAGAGTGTTTCAGTCTAGATTCATCTACACAATAACGGATAGTGTCCATATTGATTATGACTAAAACAAAATGTGCCCATACGAAGTAACACAATAACCAAGAGTGTCTAAGTGATATTTTCACCAATTCTAGACTTTCAAAACGCTATCCATTGATTCTCATTACAGATCGTGTTCCTACGTTATGTGAAAGACATTTGAAAGAACAGTTTGATCCAGAACCTTCGGGTGGTTGTATTGTATGGCGCTTCTTACTGTATCTGATCCGTTTTGCGGCATCAGCTTGTGTTTCTTTTTTAAGACATATTCCCAGTCCTGCCACTCCATTTTCAGCTTTAAGCACAGGTACGGATCAATCTTAAACTCATCGTGCCAAGCTGTTCTAGGAATTATCAACTCTCCGGCTGTGTCATTAACTTTCCACATACGAACTATTGTAGATTTTTGTTTCTTTTTTCGTCCTTTCTTGCCTCTACCAGTGACCAATCGTTTCTCAACTCGCATGATTGCCTTGGTACAGTATCCAGTGGTTGACTGAAGGACGTTTTCAAAATGGCGGACTTCTAGGTGAAAATCGTTGTCTTCATTTTGAATGTTCTGCCAAAGCGTTGCGTTAAAGTAATCATACAACTGATAATCTACATTGCTCCACTGACGATGATTCTTAACTAGGCTTGCAGAGTTTGTTGTGCTTTTGTTTTTATATTTCCGCAGGTTTTTTGGCTCGACGTTATACAGAATATCTTTTAACTTCCAGCACATCATGCGTCTCAGCAAAACAAGTGATTCGTGGAAATATTCTAATATAAGAACCAAATCAATTTCTCGCGACATCTTTTGAACAAACTCTTCGACAAATGATTGGTCATCAAAAAGTCCTGGAGGGAATCCTAGGTCATACGCCATGAAATTCTTAGAATGGGTGAAAGGAAGTTTAGAACGAGTGACGTGAGGAATTTGAAATCTTTTTGGATCTTTAAGAAAGGACGCAACAGGGTCCGCTCCTGTCAACCCGCGGAACCTTCTCGCAAGGCCATACCAGTTGAACGTAGATCTTAGCTGAGCTAGCGGGTGTCTAAGTATAGCGATGTAAACAGTATCGGAAGGCATGATATGATCTAACAACTTCCTATGATAAACCGCGTGATCAACTAGCACGTTAAATGTACCATCTGTCGATGGAATGAAGTCTTCTCGCTTGAAGAAGTTGGGCCAGCCGACGTCACTCTTCACGTTCATAGGCAGGACGAAAGTCAGGTTGTGTTCGTACCCGAAGCGTTGGAAGATGCAGGTTGCTGTCGTTCCCCCTGCTTTGTGAACCTTCACGAACATGAAGTTTCGCTTGACGTCGCAGATTTCTTCACCATGTTTGCCGGAAAATCTCCTGATAATGCATTTTACAGAAAAACGGTTTAAGATTATTTTTTGATGTGGTACACAATGGACAGAATATTTGCTATTATTCATGGTTTTTACTGATATCACGAGTTACTTGGACAAATGATGTTTTACTCTTTTTTTTAATCAATTCGTAAGAGCCTGATGTTGCCATCGATTTACGAAGAAAGGCGGCTCAATTGTTACTGTAGCATTTCTTCACCCTAGGTCAGAAATATCAATGCTCGAGACAAGTATTGACTTCACAGACCCATTAGGAGAAGCAGGAGTTACGAAGGCTGCTCGGGAAATTCCCTACCCCATGTATAGGCCGGAATGTTTTTGGTCCACTCACACCGGGGCATGCCCCTGCTCTTTTTCGAAAGATGTGGTGGGTTCTTTTTACGTGCTCAAGGTGTGACTCTCCTCGGGACCTCCATTTAACGTCCTATCCGAGGGACGTCCCTAACCCTAGAAGAGCTAGGTACATCAACTTCGGGGCGCAAGTTCGGACATGTCTCTGGGCACAACCTGGGATTAGAACTCGGGTCCCATTGTTTGACAGCCGCGCGCTCTACACTTGCGCCACACGACGCCACAATGATGTATATCAGTTATTTCACTTGGACAAAGGAGGCTATCTTCATCAGAAGATATACACTTGTCGGGATACCCCCGGAACGGAGACGAGGGGGATGTAGACTCAGTCACGCGGTTGGTACGCAGCGCCACCAGGCGGCAAAGAGCAGGAATGCACATTCAGCCTCCGAGGAATGTAGCTTTGGAGTTACTAAAACGTCGTTGAGGTAGAACTCTTAGGCCATGTTGATTTGATTACATGGATGGCATCCTCCGGGGACCCCAAAATTAATGCGAGCGTGTGAATAAAAAAAGTTTGGCGAAAAAAAAGTTGAATTCATTTTAAAATCTACGTGGTCAGGAAGGATGAACAAAAACTAAACATAAAGAGTGTGGTAACGTTATACCAAACTATAGATTCTTCATTCTTCTTCTTCCTTGACTTTGGCATTCTACAACAATTTTATCCGTTTTTCATGATTTTTTTGGGCAATTTACAGCATATATTTTCTCATTTTGCAGCTGCCTTTTAGGATTTACAGTATGGCAGACTTTTTGGGGGGAAACGGACGAAAATTTATGCACGCGTGGATGTCATCTTTATAGACTGTGTATTGATAACCTTATATATCTATGATCTACCAACCAGCTACTTAAGGGGACAAGTTACCTGTTGGGCATCTTGTGACGAGGCGTTCTGTGTTGGCTATCCTCATATAAGTCTGTGAAAATGTAACCGATCCCTACGTAGACGAGAAAAACCAATAGGGCACAGCCACAAAACGTCATCGTTTTCCACGTCGTGCATGCCATCATGTCTTCAACATCGACGATTCTGTGTCAAGCAAACAGGTATTAGATAATTGTTGCAAGAGTAACTAAAACAATTTTCCTACGTGGCCCCTTGGGACACCCTACGCCTATAGCTAGCGGGCTATTTTTGGACACGGCTGGGCCCCATGGTGACTTTAACTCGGACTTAAATTTACGTTAAAATCAACCCGGCACCCGGTAACAAATAGACACGGTGAGCTAACACTGAGAGGTACCCCCCGGTACCCGGCAGTCCACCGGGACAAATTTGTGGCTTCGGGGCCCGGCCGGTACAACACCCCATGCGGGCACCAGCGCAAACGTGGCCGTAACATTTTCGGGGTTTACTCCTGCCATCGGGTGGCGGGACACAATCCAAACACAGCTTTCTCGCATTATGAATGTTAAACATGGACAGACATATTCTTCTCTCTCTAACTCTGTCTTTTTGCATTGTTTGGCGAAGCATGAAAATGTTGTCAGAAAGACTAGGCCAAGTTCAACTTGTTCAGAGTCTCTTAGAATATTTTCCTATCTATTCTTTTTCAATAGGTGATAAATTAAAAGGCACTGGAAAGCGAGAATTGCTTAAACGGTAAGGACTTGATAGTTTTAAAGAAGTTCTCCAGGTCGCCGTTGGACCGAGTAAGCGAAGCATAAGGAGACTTTGTACTCACCCAATTTTGTCCTCACCTTTCAGTCACAAGAGCAACGAAATGCGCGCGATGAAACCAACAAAGTCTATCTACCACTGTTTAGTTCACCACAGTAACACATCAAACGGCTCTACCTGACTTATCTAAACAGCCTTGTGAGACAAATAGCAGTGGACAAACTCAAGTCAACCGTACACATTCACGCCATTCTTCAGAAAAGACGCTGTACGTAGCCGCATAGTTCTCGTTTATAACTTTGTTGTTTCTAATAAGCTGCGCCTGGGCGAGAGATCACTGGTCCACCGGTACCAGAAGAACTGGTCAGATGACATTTTTGTATCAACCAGCGCTTCAGCCGGGGTGACTATGTCAACAACCTTAATCTTCGGCTGAAGTTGTTGATCGTCAGACGTTCGCCGCGAGTTTTAATCAAATTGACCTCAATGCCGACCCTGTTGCATTGGATGAAGATTAAACCCGGCATCACACTGTCAACGACATTTATCATAATTTGCTGATCGCTAGCCTGATTTTAATCGCGCTTCTAGTCAGCCGCCCGTAACCGCCAGCCGCCTAGGGGGGGACAGAAACCCCCGGACAGCTGGAGTGTGCGTTATACAGACTAGTTGATCGCCAGACAACAACAATATGTTTACTTCTGTGAAGGTAAACATAACTATATACACACACGCTAGAAACATTGTTTTCGACATCGGACCTAGATTTCCTAAGTACGCCCCATTTTTGTGGGGGGGGGGGGGCTTGTTTCAAGTCCTAAGTATGGGTTTCAATGGGATGATTGTCAAAGATCAAAGTCTATTTTTGACCCAAAGCAAGTGGAAAATATAGTTAACGTTACTAAGGCTATACGTTGACAAACAAGTATCCAGAAACACATTGCAAACTATAATTTTTAAGCCCAACCCAAGATTTCTCCAGAGAGCCCCAGTTGAAGTTTGTCCAATGTTTATTCGCTATATGACATGATACACCTGGCTGTAATTAATAATTAATAATATGTAATTAATTTAAAGGGTACTTGGGGGTTATCAGAATGTTGATGCAGAATAATGTAACTGCTGCCTAGTCTAGTTCAAGGTCAAGTTGCCAATACAATTACGTTCATGGATTCAGAACAATGTTATTAGCAGAACCAGAACACTCTCCTCTGGGGTTTACTATGCCTCTAAGAAAAGGTGAATATTATGAGACGTAGATAATCAGGTTCTCATTTACATATATTACGCTACAAATGGAAATGCTACAATAATATATAAACAACTTGTATTGTTTACTTATTTTGGTGCAGAAGATACTCAACTGATATAATTTATGCGAATGAATACCTTATTTGCATAATAAATGACAAGAATTCATAAGACGACACTCTAAAATGTTGATGTCATTTGGCGAAGGTATAAAGTCGTAGAACTCTAGTTTTCTACTGTTCTGGCTTCCTGGACATGAGTAGGAAGACAGGGAACGAAGCGCGGAAGATCAATTCTTCGGCCGGCTTCGTCGTCTTTGCGGAGTCATATAACCTGTAAAACGATAAAAGAAATACTTTGAGCCAATTCTCATTATCCGTCGCTACATGGACCACGTATGCAACGTTATACATGTAGGTGTAAGGCAGTGTCCATCCAACGGGAACACGCGAGGGTACACTTGTGCCCCGTATAGCAAGGTTGCGTTTGTTACACATACAGACGTCGACTAACACTTATAGGCTAGGAAGACTGAGGTCACACTATACCTCTGCTGCAGGGATTGTAGTAAGGCACCCTGATCTTCAGGGTGGCGCCTGCAGTACTCCTGGTACCCTGACCAAGTAGACAGATAGCCGATAAATTCTGGCAAGGTGTAGTCCACTTTGATAGACATGGAGTAGTCCCTGCAACCATAGTGACACATAGTTTGACGGGAAATAATCTTGAAGTGTGGAATCCGGAAACACAGAAGTAGTGCAATATCTCTACAACAATCACATTTTGAGATATCTCTCACTCACTCATCTTTATCTCTAGATGTCCGAATATGCTGGACCTATGACTCACTGAAGTGAAAATAGCCGCATCCGCCTCCATGTTGGTGTCTCCATATGACGTTAGGTGTAAACGCTCTATACAGTTATATTCAATGCTTGTCTCCCTACCTATCTGTTCAGAGAGGTGGATTGGCTAGGTGGGTACGTCACCACTTTCTTCTCTAACGGACTGGTCGTGGCTGCCAGTAACAATATTCTCCGAGCTGAAAAACTAGCACCCTATATAGAACTGTCGCTCACAGGCACCATCATGTACGTACCTTTCAGTGTCTTCATAGGGCATTGGTAGGTCTCGATAGTCATTGTCGATGAACTGTTGTCCCTTGTTCCAGCAGCCCTGAAGGGAACCCTTGTAGAACTGAGAACAAAATTAACAATGAACGAATAAGGGAGAACACTTGCAGGAGACGGGTAAGTAAGTACTTAATTATCCAAAGCGTACCTTTTCGTACTTTGTACTCAGGTATCCTAGGACAATGAACTTTTATATTCATAACCTCCACAAAAATACAGGTAACGCTAGATTACCTGTATTCATCTCGTTGTTTGGTAAAAGCCAATTGACATCAATCTGGCAAAATCATATTCGCAGCAGCATTATTAGTTGCATAACTCAAGATGGCCTGAATGGATTGTCTTGATATTTGGTACGTTGGTATGTCTTGATATAGATGAGACCTGAAAATGGTTGGATTTTGTACTCTCCAAGCAGAGGATGGGTTCCGGCAGGTTTTTGACGTGTTTTAGGCGTTTTTGTCGGCCTTTCTACTTTTTCATTTTTTTTTTCTCTATAAACCCAACCTCTGCCGGCAACTGACCTCGGGGCGGGGCAAACCTATTTACTTCCATTGAAGAAAGGTGGCAGTACTCCTCCCCGAGAACCATTAGATTATCATTAGTGGTAACAATTTTATTGCCCCGGATCACACCGGCAAGTGTAGCGGCTTTCACGGGGCCGCGCCGGTCCCCCGCTGACTGCCCTATTCATGCGACAGGCTGATCTCACGCCGGCATGAACATTGATAGCATCATAACGTCAATTTCCATTGGATACCTCACAAGAAAATTGAGAAAATACACTAGTGTATGAACAAGGCATATAAATAGATGTGTATTGCGTATCAACTTGAAACGCATCAATTATGCAATTATATCAGGAATCGTTATAAAATGAATTACAAACGGGAACATGTACCTTACGTTTACATGCGGTTAACGCATGCCTCCGCTCGCTGTGTTCAGATTGGAAGAGAAGTTTTCAACAACAACAGCGAAATTGGTGATGAAGCTCTACTAACAGAGGCTTGAAAATTCCCAAATGGCACCAGAGGATAGTACAGTTTTTTGTGTGATTCGGTCTTTGATGGTTCTTTTATGGTAAAAGAGTTCAGTCACGATAGGCAAATCATTTGCTGACGGACATCGTAGCGATCTTCCAACATGGCGCCCCGTGATTGTTTTGCATACACATGTGGGTGGTTTAGAGTCTTTTATGAGATTCTACGATTTCCTCACACTACAACATTGCATTTCCGCAGTGGGTAGTCAAAATTTGACTAGGCCGGAAGTTCTGTGGCGCAGGGGGAGGGAATCCCGTGCCTGGCCGGGCACGCTTCGCACCTACTTATAAAACGCTTGTAATGTGTTGCAGCGATTAGTTTTATTAGGCTTTGATCAGTCCGTCTGCCGGCAGAGGTTGGGTTTATAGAGAAAAAAAAAAAATGAAAAAGTAGAAAGGCCGACAAAAACGCCTAAAACACGTCAAAAACCTGCCGGAACCCATCCTCTGCTCGGAGAGTAGGATTTTGGGCCTCCTAGCGGCTTGTTGCGATACTGCACTTGAACTTCTGCTTTTGATCTCTAGTGTTCTGGACAAGCCATGGTCGTGGTTTTTGAGTGGTGCCTGGTGAAAAGCTCTTGGGGCAGAAAATGCAGGTTTGAGTGGTGTATGTTTGGGACCCCTATCGGTTTTTTTGGAGCTGCAGGAGAAGGTTTTGTTTCAGACTTTGAAAGAAAAGAACTCAAGAATGGTTAATGGGTGGTCATTATTTTTAATGTATAGATAAATCGAATGATGATTTGAATAGAAATGTACCGAATATGCAAATCAGAATCCAATTTGCATCATTAATGAAAAATTATCCCCACCCCCCACTCATTGTTACCTGCCATACTATCCTGTTCAGTTCATCAGTGCAGTCCTCGTAGTGAAGGTAGCTCATCCCATAGCAGTACACCGCCAGGCAGCCGAGCGGTTTGAGGACACGGTTTACTTCCTTGTGGAATTTCGGAAAGTCAAACCAATGGGCAGCTGTAGCACAGGTGACGAGGTCAATGCTGCCGTCTGGGAAAGGCATATTCTCTGCTCGTCCAACCCTGTATAAAGGTACGTAATGCTTGAGAAGATTCAACGTGACTTCTTGGGATACCTCAGTACAGAAGGATATGAGCTCCCCATCACGAACGGCATGGGTAACTTGAAATCATTGTATGTCCTTTTGCAGTATCCCTTCTTAGAAGCTGCAATTTGCAACCTTGCTGTCGTAACGCTATCGCACGACTTATGTGAGCAGGTCCCTACAGGAAACGCTCAAAATACAATCAGTTCCAAATACCCTTGTCTTTGTGATAAAGACACTCACGTGTATTGGACATTGCTGTATTTGCTGTTAGCGGCTGCCTGTGCAATTTGTGTAGCACTGATGTCAATCCCCGTGACTCGCTGGAAGAGTGGCGCCAGGATCTCTGTAGTCTGACCTGTTCCACACCCGAGATCAACGGCATGGTGCAGCGATGTAGACTTCGAATTCTGCACGATGAAAAAAAGTGGGATGCAAGAATCAGACTGAAAATGACAATTAATCTGGAGATTGTTGCGCATCCATCACTTTTTTTTCTTTCCTTCATATGATTTTGTAGTACCATACATGTTTCAATCTGCCAAATCAGAACTATAGTGCACATCACCTTATCATTGAGAAAGGGCGGTACATGTATATGAAATTACGTGTGGCAAAGGGATGTAGAAATACTGCGCGTCAAAAGCAATTGAATAAGAAATACACTTGATCCCGAAATGTTCCTTTGGCGGCCAATCAAAAATAGTCACCAAAAACTATCCCCTCATTTTTCCACGTTTGCCGACGAAAAGCAAGTACTCCTCAAGTCAGAGAACTCACACATTACAAAAATGGGTGCTTTCTCTTTTACTGCCTCCAAAAATCAAGTCAAACCAAACCAAGGTAAACTCCTCGTTTCTTCTATCTTGGTATTGTTTATTAGTCTTCAGCAATATTTGCAATAATGGTGTTCATCACAATTAGCAAAAGTACGTAATAGACCCGTTCCAGGTAGTTGCAAATCTCAAGCTCACACATTTTAACATCTGGAACTTTCTGAGTCCTAAACAAGTTACAAGCAAAAGTTTGAAGACCTCATACCTCTATGAAATATTTTGAGCTGAAATAAGCATGATCTGTTTATAAATGAAGGCTTCTCCACCAACATTACATATGTTATACATGTATGTGTGAAAGTCCTTTCTATTGCAAAATACTATGTTTACATTTCATCATAAATCATGCAAATGATTTGCACATTGTTAACTGAAGGGACTACCATGATGATTGATGAATAAATAAATAAACATTTCACTATATATCAAGTGATATACATCTTCAACAAACTTACACATGTTACAAGTATGTGATTTCCACCACATACCACAAAGGAATTATTCTCCTTGAAACAGTGTGACAAAAATGCCGTTCCAGTCCCAGAACAAGCTGCTAGGGGGCCCAAACCTACACCACTTCTTCCTCACATCACAGGCTATCTGCCACCAAAAAATACCATAAACGTCCAGGACAAAAGATACGAAAAACGGAAGTTCTGCTGCAGTACCAAAGTCACCTAAAATCTACCTTGACCTTTGTCTTTCCAACACCTACCTGCATACCAAATATCATCGCAATCCATCCAGCATGTCCAGAGGCTCTTGAGTTATGCTGACTACAAAATACGGAAATACAAACACATACAAACACACACACACACACACACACACACACACACAGACGAAAACCATGCCTCCATGTTCATGTCGGTAACAAAAAGATTGAAGAAAGACTGATTGCAGCTGCAGAGTGTCCAGACTATTGCAGCAGCATAATACAGTGGACCACTACTACTACTAACAAAAAAAACGAAACTTCAGAATTACCTTTTCGATAACAAAGGAGACCGCTTTGTTAACAATTTCTGGACTCCACTTGGGACGGAACTTGTGATACAGCTTAGCGTGATCAGCTGCTTCGAACATACGGTTGGACATCGTCCACCGGGCGCTGCCATTATGCTCATCCACTGACGTGACAGAAAACATCTGTTGTCTGGTCACTCAGGCTATAGTGGTTGGTACGAGGTGTGATCAATAAGTCCTCGGTCTCACACAGAAATAAGGTTCACAACTCAACTTTTTGGGCATCATTATGTAGTATCACATCTTTTAGGAATATCCACCAAACTTCAAATCATTACTTTGCAGACGACACTCAGTAACATTAGGTGAGGTAGAAGTATAAAAACATGGACAATTGAGCTGTGACCTGAGGTGTGCAGGTCAGCTTGCTCTGCTGAAAGTCGGATACCCACTTCTTTTTAGTTGAAATAAGAAGGGAATCTTTATCAAACATTTTGACAATGGCTTTGAAGATTTTATGCCGATTCATGGCATGAAGAACTCGACCCACACTACTCTGATCACAGTGCACCATTGTTTTTCTCGTCACTTACCTAATAGTTTTCAAATGGGCGTCGACTAAAAGTATTGGCCACAATAATTTGAAATTTAGTGGATATTGCTTAAAGATGTCAAACTACATAATCATCTCCCAAAATTTGACTAGTGGACCTTATTTCTGGGTGAGGCCGAGGACTTATTGATCACCCCTCGTACTGTCGGTGTTCCTTAAAGGTTTCAAGTCAAAGAGAACAAGTAGATACAGCGCTTTTAGCCTCCTTCGCAGGCTTCCTATAACGGTGGCGTATATATTAGAGGGGGGCGACGCGATTTCTTTCACGGGCCAAGGTCCTCTAATGCCGGAAAAGGACATTTGCTGCCAAGGGAGTTATGTACCCGAGGGACGACCGCCTTTGGATAGGATGACGGTCACCCCTCGGCTACATAACTCCCTCGGCGGCGAAACTCTCTTGCGTGCGCCCCCCCCCCTCCCCCAATATATACGCCGCCGTTCTAGGAAGTCTGCGAAGGAGGCTAAGAATAATGAGCGTTGCATATGATTTTTTGGCAGGCAAATCTATGTGGAAAATATACAGGACATTATCCATACATTCGTGAACAAGACCTTATACAATGTACGTGCCGCTAATGCTAGACGACGTCGCCGCATTAGGTAACCTTTTATTACCTTCGCCGAGAAGGTTATGCTTCGGTTACGGCAGATATGGGCTAGCGGTTTTAAAAAAGCATTACCGCCGCTAGGAGCTAGCGAATTCCCGGGGACAAGGCACAAACGTGTCGACGCAGTTTGTACAGCAGGGTCCATGCCTCCCAAGCAGGGACCTCTCTAGAATCGATCAAATGTTGACATATCCCGAGTTAGTAAGACTTGTACAATTGTTTCATTATTTAAGGTAAAAGGTACGGACGGTGTTTGTACGTTGACTTCCTTACTTGTTAGGTAACGTTACGTACGTTCAAGGATCAATTAGTAGTAAGACGCCAGGTAAACCATTTTTCAACTTGACCTTCGTTTCCACAACCGCTACTCACCTACCAAAAATCATGAAGATCCATCAAAGGTTTCTCGAGTTATGCTCTTGACATACATACAGACCCAGCCAACAACTGGCGTATCGAAAATATTACCTTCTCGGCAAAGGTTATAATCGCCATTACATACTATGGGCAATTGAACAGAAAACACTTCGTTTTTACCTTGTGTTAGTTGATTGATCCCGTGAGCCCTGTTGGCTGCAGCAAGGTCTGAGAGTCGCAGCAGGCCTGCAATGTTCCGACGCACAATCATCCCGCTGTCAGAAAAATCCACGCTATAGAAACGCAAAGGAAAAATATGGGCCATAAATTACAGAATAATCGCCTAAAATGCTTCGATCATAGAGACGGACATGTATGTATGTTGCAATTAGAATTAGAAGTGACCTTGGCATCATGTTGACATTTAGCTTCCAAGCAACCTTGTCTTGCCAATATTCCAAAATGGAGTGCGATTGTCTTTGCGATGCCATACGTTTGGCATACTAAGTAAGTTGGGTGCGTCTTGAATACGCTCGGCATACGTAATGCATACCCAGCGAGAAAAATAGTGTTGCGCCCTACATACGAAAATCATACGCAACTCCTAAGCATAGGATGCGCTGAATTCATTATTCGTTCCTAGGTGTGCGTCACACATAACTCAATGCAATCGAAAAATTTGGAAATTTTACAATAATATTTATAATATATATATATATAAAGAAAACAGCACAAAACCCCACCTTGTTAAAACCCAATCCTGATACCAACTGATGCTATCTGTGCGCGGACTACGTGTGCTACGTGTACTACGTGTACTATGTGTACGTGTATTATATTAGAGAACAGTACTAGTATGATTATCGGGAGTCATCCTTCAGCGGACCAAGTACGCAATTTGGTGTTCCAAAACAAAACAAAACAACAGCGATTCAACAAAAACTCGGTGGCCTATAGCCCATGCTCCAACTTAACTTCAGAAACAAAACAGTTACAGCTTCAGGGATAGAAAAACCATGTAACGTACCGTCTGTCCCCGAACACCACAACAGTCTGCCGGTCCTCCAACAGCGTAGCTCAATTCGGCACACACACGTCACACCCAAATCCCACATTCTCCTATAAGTAAGTTAATTACAAAGGGATTGTACGATACTTAGCGCGGGGTGGAGGTCTCTTCCTTGAATTACGGCGAGGACCAATTTGATCGGTCAACCTCGGCTAGTACGGCGAGGTCAATTACCTGCACAAGGCAGGGCCAAGGGCTATTGGTGGTGTTTGATTTCACTCATCACAATATATTGTTGTTTTCATAAATCTCCAACATTGATATGAAATCAGCGGTTTCACCCGGAAATAACCATGATTTTCTTTTCATCAAAACTGTTTTCCAGGAGATACCTCTGGCTTTCTCTCGATCCACTGTGGCGCCAGGGCTACTTAATAATGTGCCAAAATTTTCGTTGATCTTTTGTCCGTTGGCCTTTTATGATAGCCAACTGAGAAGCCTGTCTGACCTATTTATCAGCCCAAGGACATGTCACATGACCTATCTATTAGCGCAAGGACACAAAATAATTTCCTAACCTAGTTCTACGAGCTTCACGACCCCATACCTTCGCCGACTGGCTATCCTTTTTAAGTGGCATATCATAAACGTATCCAATTTATTGTGCAAATAACCTCATTTGCATTGATTATGTCAGTTGATTATCTTCTGTACCCAAATAACACAAGTTGTTCAAAGTCTTATCTTAGCAAAGAAGGCTATTGTATAATTTCCTCCTAGATTATGTAAATGACGAGTCCATCCAATCATTCTCGAGTTATCGTGTTTACAGACAGACACACACACGAACGCTGGGCAAAACCCTCGGGGGCAGGGTGGTTCAACCGGTATGCCTAAACACCTCACCCGAAGTCACACGAACTCATCCGAGTCTAAAATGCAGCGTACACGGGGCAAGGGCTTTATGTGATGCTCTGGATACATTGTCTATGTAATTATGAATAAAATATATGCAGCACATCTTAAGTATTTACTAGTTTTTGCATGTTACCGCTCTCGTTCCAAGATGAGAAGGAATGTCCGCGCACCATATTGGATTCTCATTGTTGGGGTCCATTTAGGTCCTCCAATACATTTTTATAGTTTGACAGACGACAGGGCAATAAGACAGTGGATGCTGTTTTGGTTATAGATTCTAGTGTAGCAAAATTGCATCGCACTCAACTCATAATAATTGTGCACAATGTGTTTTTCAGCCGCAAATACAGTCACGTATATGTTATCATGGAAACTAGCAGAGGAACATACAACAATTGGTAACATGCTTAAAAAATAAAGTCTTGCTGCATGTGTTTTTATTCACAACTGCATATACAATGTATCTAGAGCGTCACATAAAGTAGTTTCCCCATGTTAACTGCATATTTGACTCGGATGAGTTCGGGTGAGTTCGGATGAGTTCGGGTGAGGTGTTTAGGCATACCCTGGTTCAACTGGTCGTGCAGGCCCCAACAGCAGTGTGAAGCCCGCTGCTTGGAGGCTAAAGCTTGCTGTTGACGACTCAAGAACGCACTATCAAAACTTAAGAATGGCAGAAGGAAAGGAAGGGCGGCTGGCCGGGCGACTGGCCCTTGTGACTGGTAAGAAGAATTTTATTCCCCCCCCCCCTGGTTACCAGACTACAGCACCTAAACGTTTGCTTCGACTGATTGTAATCCTTAAGCAGATGTGATAATCACTGTAGAATTTCCAAGCCAGCTTCAACGATACCTGGATTGCAACATATCCTTTAAGTACATTCTGGTGAAAAGCGACCTGGGCCATATAAACACCCTTCTGAATATGCAGTAATGAACATTGAACCACCAAGGACATTAGGGGAGACGCAACAGTTAGAGCCTGCGCCTAGACCCCACAGTGAAGGCTTTATACCATTGAAAATTCTTTTTTGGTGTTTTTGTTTTGTGTGAAATCTGGGCAGTATAGGAGTGGCTGTGGTAGGATAGATTCTGTATTTGCTAAATCAGTTCAAATAAATGGTCTGTCTCTATCTTGTGGGTTTTGGGGCCCCCATAATATAGTGGGATGGTACGGCGAGGGCAATGACCTGCACAAGGCAGGGCCAAGGGCTATTGGTGGTGTTTGATTTCACTCATCACAATATATTGTTGTTTTCATAAATCTCCAACATTGATATGAAATCAGCGGTTTCACCCGGAAATAACCATCATTTCCTTTTCATCAAAACTGATTTCCAGGAGATACCTCTGGCTTTCTCTCGCTCCACTGCGGCACCAGGGTTACTTGATAATGTGCCACAATTTTCGTTGATCTTTTGTCCGTTGGCCTTTTATGATAGCCAACTGAGAAGCCCGCCTGACCTATTTATCAGCCCATGACCTATCTATTAGCGTAAGGACCGTGACAAAATAATGTCCTAACCTAGTTCTACGAGCTTCACGACCCCATACCTTCGCCGACTGGTGTTATCCTTTTTAAGTGGCATATCATAAACGTATCCAATTTATTGTGCAAATAACCTCATTTGCATTGATTATGTCAGTTGATTATCTTCTGTACCCAAATAACACAAGTTGTTCAAAGTCTTATCTTAGCAAAGAAGGCTATTGTATAATTTCCTCGTAGATTATGTAAATGACGAGTCCATCCAATCATTCTCGAGTTATCGTGTTTACAGACACACACACACGAACGCTGGGCAAAACCCTCGGGGGCAGGGTGGTTCAACCGGTACCGGTATGCCTAAACACCTCACCCGAAGTCACACGAACTCATCCGAGTCTAAAATGCAGCGTACACGGGGCAAGGGCTTTATGTGATGCTCTGGATACATTGTCTATGTAATTATGAATAAAATATATGCAGCAAATCTTAAGTATTTACTAGTTTTTGCATGCTACCGCTCTCGTTCCAAGATGAGAAGGAATGTCCGCGCACCATATTGGATTCTCATTGTTGGGGTCCATTTAGGTCCTCCAATACATTTTTATAGTTTGACAGACGACAGGGCAATAAGACAGTGGATGCTGTTTTGGTTATAGATTCTAGTGTAGAAAAATTGCATCGCACTCAACTCATAATAATTGTGCACAATGTGTTTTTCAGCCGCAAATACAATCACGTATATGTTATTATGGAAACTAGCAGAGAAACATACAACAACTGGTAACATACTTAGAAAATAAAGTCTTGCTGCATATGTTTTTATTCACAATTGCATAGACAATGTATCATAGAGCGTCACATAAAGTAGTTTCCCCATATAAACTGCATATTTGACTCGGATGGGTTCGGGTGAGTTCGGATGAGTTCGGGCGAGGTGTTTAGGCATACCCTGGTTCAACTGGTCGTGCAGGCCCCAACAGCAGCTGTTGACGACTCAAGAACGCACTATCAAAACTTAAGAGTATGGCAGAAGGGAAGGAAGGGCGGCTGGCCGGGCGACTGGCTCTTGTGACTGGTAAGAAGAATTCTACCCCCCCCCCCCGTGACCAGACTACAGCACCTAAACGTTTGCTTCGATTGACTATGATCCTTAAGCAGATGTGATAATCACTGTAGAATTTCCAGGCCAGCTTCAACGATACCTGGATTGCAACATATCCTGCTGGTACATTCTGGTGCAGGCCATCGCGGGCAGGAACAACTACTTTAGGCTCTCGTTCTTCCCTCGGACCATCAAAGAGTGGAACGAACTTGAGCCTGGTGTGGCGGAGGCAGGGTCCCTCTCCCAGTTCAAAACCGAACTGGGGAAGACCCTGCTGCATTGAACCACCCCTACACGTCCTTGTATATATGTAAATACATGTATTACTAACTCACTAAATTCACTTGTCCTGTCATTTGCACTCACAAATTCAGTTGTTTATGTTCCTTAGCGCCTCTCCTTTATTTTCCCTTCGTTTTACTTGTTCCGGACACTTGTATTGTATCTAACCCATGCGCAACTGCTGATAATCTCAGATATGAGGCTAAGCAGTAAAGAAGAAGAAGAAAGCGAACTGGGCCATATAAACACCCTTCTGAATATGCATTAATGACACGGTGAAGAGTTTAAACCATTGAAAATCCTTTTTTGGTGGAATTTCTTATTGTTAAATCTGGGCATTATAGGAGTGGCTGTGGTAGAATAGACTCTGTATTTGCTGAATCAGTTCAAATAAATGGTCTGTCTCTATCCCATAATATAGTGGAATGGTCTTCAACTGGGTGTCTGAAGCCTGTAGGCTCTGATTAGGGGGGGGGGGGGTATCTGCAGACTAGCCGTATAGAATTTGTCACGAATGCATATGATGACAGTTGACATCGCAGGTTAGCATTTGAGGGTAAGTTATTGTAGTCTGATGTTTTGATTCCTGAGATAATGACACCTTCTTTTTCTTCACTTCCCCATAGGGCTACATGCATTACTGGCATTTATTGTAACTGTTTAGTCTCCCCATTTCAATTTACCAAGGAGGTTAAAATAAGTTTTGTGATTGATTGATTGATTGGTTTGTTGGTTTGTTGGTTTGTTGGTTTGTTGGTTTGTTGGTTGATTCATTGGTTGATTGGTTGATTGATTGATTGATTATTTGTTGTTTCCAGGGGGTGGGAGTGGTATAGGCCGAGCCGTCTGCCTGGCCTTCGCCAGGGAAGGGGCCAAGGTCGTCGTTGCTGACATCAACAGCAGCGCCGCCAAGGAGACTTTGTCGTTACTGCAGGGCGATCCCACAAATCACCGGGAGTGTGAAGTTGATGTGATGTCTTCAGATGCGGTAAGAAACGTTTGTGGGGAGGGGTGGGGGTAGCTGGGGAGTGTAATAGAAATCCATCTAGTACCACAAAAGATTTGAATTGACGTGTGTAATCTGTTATTCTATCTCTTTGAAAAAATATCATAATATTTCAAACGTTATCTGTACATGCGCATTTACATGTATTTTAGTTTTTAGAATTAAAGGAAATTATGAAAATTGTTGATTGCATATTTACACCATTCCACCAAGCACTTGTATCTTGTATCCCTTTCCCCGATCAAATCATGAATCATACAAAGAAGAGCGTTTTCAGCTTTTCTATTTAACCCCTTTTAGATCCAAGAGATGTTTGAAGCCGTCTGCAGTGATTACAAGATGCCACCCAGTATCGTCGCAGCTATCGCAGGCGGGACTCCCCTGGGGGTTGGGAATATACTGGACATGTCGGAGAAGTCATTCAACCTCACGGTGGATCTAAATCTTAAGGTTTGGCTGCTAACATGGATCCGCACACTGCTAAAAGGCTAACATTACCTTTTAGTTCCACTGAAGATATTTACAGTAGCTCAACCTACGAATCTTCAAAGCTGTATTGGGCGAAGTTTGAAAAACATTGAACAAAGTTCTCAGGCGAGACAATATAGGGCGGGTAAGCGAAGTTGAAAGTAAGCGTTATTCACAATAAAAGGAATTTCTACTGCAGTACCAAGGACACATGCCAGGGGCCCCGAACTTAGGAACATTAACCATCGTCTTCCAAAGACCTAACCACATATCAAATGTCATCACAATTTATTTATATTTATTTATTTATTAAGCTTCACAGAATAAAATTCTGAGAGGTGTTGGCAACAGGATCGATGCATCCTTTACAAGGCCAACACCTCCAGAGTACATTTAAAAACAAATAAAGAATCATCACTAATATCACAATACATACAAGAAATGACAATAATAACAATAATAACAATAAAATGACAATAATGGTGGTACATGTAATGACAAATATATTGAAAATCCATCCAGTAGTTCTGAAGTTATGCTGACTACAGCTATATCCGGAAACGCAAACAGGCAGACAGTCGCAAATCAGGACAAATATAGAGAGCGTAGGCCACCGTGTGGCCATATGAGGAAATGTATAGTTTTCTCTGCTTCATTTGAATCAAAAACAATAGTTGATGACAACAATTCAGTTAGTTCTTGATTTTTTATATGATATTGTAAATTGTCACCTATATGAAAAAAAATATGACACTACAGTACTGAAGCTGTAGCTGTAGCTGTAGCTGTAGCAGAAATGTTCATATCGGTCATCGAAATCATATTTCTCCTAACTCGGCAGGGGACGTTCCTGATGGTGAAAGCTGCTGCAGATGCAATGGTTAAGAACAAGGTTAACAACGGCTCCATCATCACTATATCCAGCAGGGTAGCGGAGGTATGAATGGATTATTGTTCTGATTAAGAAAAGCAGCACATGATGTTGTGTCATTGACTCTGAACCTGCTTTAGCACACTGAAGTAGTCGCTTGGCACCCAAGTCCTTATTGTTTGCAGAGTTAGGCAGCATGGAGAAGGTTAAAACACAGTCCTACAAACTAGCAGGGTCTGCAAGATAACTCTCATGCTCACATGCGCTGTCAGGCCCACCACTTGTATGCCCCTGGCGTACCGGCCTGCGTGTGTGTGTGTGTGGGGGGGGGGGGGTGCTAATCAATCACATTGCCTCTATGCTGTGACAGTGAATGGCTAGCGATTGGATGCTAACCCAGCGGGATGGGCGCAAGGCAAACCGGTTCTCCAGGTATTCTCCAAGTAGAGGTTTCGATCTGGGGTTCGGAGTGGGAGTGGCCGGGATTTTAATCGCAAGAAACCCCACTCATACACTCATAACCCCCCTGGAGGGAGGGAAGCGTTAAAAATCCCGGCTACTCCTAGCTCTCCGATCAAAACCTCTGCTTGGAGAATATACCCCAGGGCCGCTGTTAGATGGGTACATAGTGGTCTGGCAGCTGGAGGGAACGTTCCTTCTTTGTTTTGTTGATGATCTTTAATAAAGCCCCCCTCTCACTAGACCCGCGGCACGCTGGCGGCGTCGCTGCGGCCGATCGAATTGACAAAGCACTCAACGAATTTCATCGACCAAAAACTAATTTTTGTAAGCTTTGTGCATTTTGTTGTCTTTTTAGTCATACTTGTACGTTTTGAATGATATTCCCGTTATAAATTCAAGGGTAACACAGATCCAGTTTAGGCCGCAGCGACGCCGCCAGCGTGCCGCGGGGGGGGGGGGGTTTAACCTGTTTCATTGACATTTTGTTTCAGACGCCTAGAGCGGGGTGGTCCAGCTACGTGGCGGCGAAGGCGGGCGTGCAGCAATTTACCAAAGTAGCCGCGATAGAACTGGCTGAGTAAGTAACAAACATCTACACAACAATTTGTTTTACATTGTCTAGAACTTGTTGAAATTTTGATCAAATTTGATAACCGTTATCCTTGGTTATCTCCATGAAAAAAGGCTTTTTCATGGAGATACTGTTTTGCTTGCGTTTGGTGTTTGTGTGTATGTATGTGTCACCGGAAGCTTAAAGTCACCATAACTGTAGAACCTGTACATGGATTGTAATGATTTTTGGTATGTGGGTGGGTATTAGTAGTAGAAAGGTCAAGGTCGATTTTGGGCCCCCTGGCATGTGTGACTGGAACTGCAATGGCGTATTTGTTAAAATCTTCAATGTAGAAGAACTGAAGAGTGGATCGACAGATCGTCATGTTCTTTGGTACACAGGTAGGTTAGACCAAGTTGTACACACTTAAGTGCAAACTATGCAAATGAGACCGAATTTGCATAAGTAAGGAGGTAAATCGTTTGCATGGGTGTCGTCGGATGCTTAAAGTCAGCATAACTGTAGAACGTGTAGATGGATTGTAATGATATTTGGTATGTGGGTATGCGCTGGGAGGAGAATGGTCAAGGTCGATTTTGGGCCCCCTGGTTTGTGTCCCTGGAACTGCAATGGCCTATTTGTAAAAATGTTCTAAAGAGGTATAACTGAAGAGAGGAACAACAGATTTTCATGTTATTTGGTACGCAGGTAGGTTGGACAGAGATGTACACACTGAAGTGCAAATCATGCGAAGTTAGTGTGTTTGCGTGTGTGTGCGCGTGTGTGTATGTTTGTGTCACCGTGTGTGTATGTATGTGTCACCGGACGCTTAAAATCAGCATAACTGAAGAACGTGTGGATGGATTGAAATGATATTTGGTATGTGGGTACGTAGGTGCTGGGAGGAGAAAGGTCAAGGTCGATTTTGGGCCCCCTGGTATGTGTCACTGGAACTGCAATGGCGTGTTTGTAAATATTTTGCAAGGAGAATAACTGAAGAAAGGAGCGACAGATTTTCATGTTATTTGATATGCAGGTAGGTTGGACAGAGCTAGAGATGTACAAACTGAAGTGCTAATTATGCAAATTCATACTGAATTTGCATAAGTAATGAGGAATATCTACTCTATTGTGGGCTTTGAGGTCGCACCATCTGTTGGTCTCTTATCTAGGTCAGTAGCTATCTATAGCCACTTCTCCCCTTGCCCGGCCAGTGTAGGTCATACCATTGAGCGATATAGAATGGGGGGAACTGGTTTAATAAAAAAACAAAGCTTCATGGAGATTTTGGGTCCTAAGACTCTTGTTGATATTGTTTCTTGCCATATTCATTTGCCACTGATCAGTTACTATTGGTTCTTTTTGTTATCTATGTTCTAATAGTTTTGTTGATATGGACTGTTTGATTTCAATGTTCTGTAATCTTTGGTTGATATTGATTTTCTTATAATTATTTGCCCATGATACTGTTATCTTTATTTTTATAGATATTACTTATATCTACACAGTAGCTCATTTCTGTTTCCACCTTTACTTATTGTTTTGGATCCGTGGCTTATCTTATATTCCAGTAATTTGTTTTCTCTGTTTGCTATTATGTGTTGTTTCATTTTGTGAAATGCAATAAAAAAAGTAAAAAAACAACAACATCCACACAACGTCAGAGGGTAAATAGTTAATAAGTTGATTTGCACATTTACCCGGAAAGAGACTTGAAAGTCTATATCAACATGTTGAAGTCCCAAACTACGAAAGTTTTGAGTGTCGCTATGTTTATCACGAGAGCCAAAAATTTTACATTATGTAATTACCAGACTTGACAAATATATAAATTCGGGGTATATAATACAGTACAGTTTGAACTATAGAGCAGGTTGTTCACAGCTCGAGTCATTATCGTGTTCGTTTGGCACAGTATGATAATGGACCGTTCCAGTCGAACACCATAAGCCCCGCCCCCTGTTCTATTTCGAACACCTCAGTATAATAATTCATCGTCGTTCTTATATATCGCCCAATGGAAATTGAAAATGAATTTCACTTTGTCGTGGAAATGCTCTAGATATGATGTTTTACGCAATAAGTTATTCACATTTCTCAAAACAAGTACAACAAGTTTTAAGAGTCTCGATGTTACAGACAGTTTTGAATATATATTTGAATGCAACAATCCCCACAATGCAAAAATAGGTAAATATTTAAACGACTGCTTTATCATTAGAAAAAATACCGAAACCAATGATTAGCCCCACTCGATCATAACACCATATCAAAAACGTATGCTAACCCTTAATGCATTGTGTAAGTAATTAGGATGTTAAGTTTTATTCTATACTTCTATTTTGTATTATGTTTAAGAATTCTTGCCATACGTTGTACCGTGTACAATTGTCGTGCGATAGAGTTCTTCTTCTATATTACAGCCATGGCATCCGATGTAATACTGTTCTTCCGGGTGCAACCCTGACCCCTTTGCTGGAAAGCCATTTGGGAGGCGCACTTCAGAACCAATACGGAACGGCGGTAAGTTGGAACATCGTCAGCGGTCGCCGGTCGTCGTTATCATCATTGACCTGACCTTTAGCGGGGTCGTGTGGTGTAACGGCAGGGTTTTCGGCCCAGAACCCAAGGCTCCCGGGTTCGAATCCCCTGACGCCACCGATCTTGTGCCTTAGGAAAAAAGGCACTTTACACGACTTTCCCCACTCCAGCCAAGTGAAAAAACGGCTACATTATGTGTGTGGGTCACGACATCAGCAATAGCTGCCTGTGTCTCACGTGTATTGCACCGTTGCAATTCTAATGAAATACAATAGAAAATCAAATCAAATCATTGACCTGGTGTCAACGATATCTGCAATCACAGTTACAGTGTCTTTCTGTGTTTAGTAACGATTCACTTATATTCTATCCTCTGTCTCTCGATTTTTTTTGGTGAACCGATTTGTTCATCAGAGTTTTACAAATTAGTTATATTTTTTCAATCCTAGTAGTTTTACTTCTCTTCCATCCATTTTCTCCAAATGCAGAAAGGCGCGTTCGCCGGGATACCTTTGGGTCGTTTGGCCAAGGCAAACGGTAAGTTTGTTTATTTTACAAGTCTTGAAGTATCTTCACCTTTTGACACTGGAGGGTCCGAAAATCTTTCCCTAATAGATTCTTTTTTTCAAAAGAAGAAATTTCTTTATCTATACATATAACAGATGTAAGATATTATAAGGAGCAGCTTTTGTTCAACGAAGAACGATCGTTGATGGTAAATAATGTCGATGGTGGAGCGGCCCTGCTACATCTGCGTTTTACGTGACGTCATAGGGCCACTAACATGGAGGCGGAAGCAGCTATTTGCATTTCACAGAACCGTACTTTAAGCGTTTTCGAACTTCTAGAGATCGTCTATATAATACTCTGTCAAATGATATATTTTAAAGAAGAAAATACCTTAAGAATACGTGTTAAAGTATTGTCGTTTAAATGAAAAAATGCCTTATTTTATACAATACTCTTGAGGTACAATCCATTGAAATTCAAATCGAGGACACCAACATGGCTGTCAGCACCTGCGCGCCCGCTTCATTGAAATGAAAAGTGAGTGAAAACAATCTATTTACAGCGTATTTCACACTACAGATTGGAATCCAGTTGGATCTGGAATCCCTCTAGTATAGATTATCCTATATTCCAATATTCAAATCCCAGTTCAGAAGTAGAATTCCATGGAATTCCAATCTCTACTAGTAGGATCTGGAATCTGGGATCCTATTATTCCAGATCCTACTGGATTCCAATCTGTACTGTGACATATGTATACAACAAATTGCAAGCGTCATACGAGTCGTTGTATGTTTGTCTTAACTTCTATTTCAAATAGAAATCGCCAACGTCATCACTTTTCTGGCATCGGATGAGAGCAGCTATGTGAGTGGAGCGTCCATAAAGGTGTCAGGTTAGTAGACTTCGCCAGAGGGCGCTTCTCCTGTTAGAGTCAACATTCTACGGGGGAAATCTTACTATGTATGCTTCATTATTGGCACAACCAAAGTACAGTGGCTTTTCTAAGGTCTCCACAGCTGCAAACACGTAAGAGTATCTGCAGGACATAGTGTATGTATCAATCATCATGTATGGCCTGTACCAAGGAGGTTATATAGCCTTGCTTGTACTGCAGTATGTAATCTGAATGATTTAGATTGTATGTTGTTGCATTGTTTCTATTTCTAAAAGATTAAGTTAAAGTTAAAGTGACCCGGGCGTCTTGAAAAGACGCATAGGGGTGGCGCCCATCTCCATCTCTATAGCCCTTGGGCCACACATTTGTGCAAGTCACTACAGCAGGGGGCTGGACCGCTGTGTGTTTAACTTCCAGATTAGTCTACATTAATTCTTCATCAAAGCATCAAATTCACATAGCAGCAAATGAATGAGTCGACATCAAACCATTGTGGTTGACACATACACCTGGGCAAAGTAAACGGCGTATCATTCTCACACCCTGTTTTGTGAAACTTTTTTTTTACTTTTCAGGAGGGCTGCAGTAAGTAATGCACGTCATTTGTGGAGTTAGGAAGGCACCTAACATACTTGGAGAGTGAGGTTTGGGATGAGGCATTTAAGTATAGAATTAGGCATGAGAAAAGTTTTGGAGTTAATGTGAGCACGGAGATCTCCGATTAGATTCTTACTTCTGCCATCCGATATTGCTGTATCGCTCAGGCCACTCTGTCACATACGTTGTAACGTTACGTCGTAGAAAAGATTAGAGTGACAACAAAATGAAAGCATTCTTTGGACAGACGAGGATGTGTCATACAAAATTCAGCAGTCAAGTGAACGAATAATTTCATTGTCAGTGGTAGGCTTTGTCATTGAAAATAGTACGACAAAATCGTTGACGTATGTGACATCAACTTGCTTATTTGAATGATTAGTTAGGAATTTCTATTATTATTATTTTGTAGTCAATTTGTAGAATTTCATATTTGTCATATATGTATGTGGAGATTGACCATCGTGCTTACGCAATCTAGGTAATAATTTCCATATATTTCTTGTTAAAAATTATTAGCGACGATATGGGGTTATGGAACTCTAGTTTTTAGTTGGTGTGCGTTGGCGATGAATTTTCGTAGTCTTTATAAACTAACTAACAGTAGCAGTAGTTGTGTGTAAGTGTGTGTGTGTGTGTGTGTGTGTGTGTGTGTGTGTGTGTATCACCGTGGACATTCTACAGCACATACATTCAAATGTTATAATAGTAATAAAGATTTCATGCTCAACAACATGCTCTGAGTTGAGTTTGAGTTGAGTTTATTGAGATGCCCTTTAGCCTCTCTGTACTTCATTTCACAATCGTACGCAGCAAGGTAAAATATTTTCTCATGCCCTATACCTAGGTACTGGGAAAATAATTGAAAAACAAAAAGTATGGCAATTGAAAAATATCGCATCAGGGACCAGGAGAAATAGAAATCCAGTGTAAGCGGCATTTTTGTGGGGTACTGCAAATAACACTGGGATTGTATCTTTTGATACAATTTGTACCCAGGGCTTCCCCTATTACCTATTTTTACCAACATTTAAAAAGATTTTTTTTAAAGAACCAAGTAGACAGGCTGCGAAACTCCCTATGGCAGCTAAGTAGACAGGCTGACAGAAACGAATCAATAAAGCAGACTGGGCCCGGTAAAACACCCCTAAGCCGACCCCTAGCTAGAGACTAGTGACCAGGCTAATGATCACCCGGCCGAAATCAAGTTTCCGAACTGTTGGTGCCAACTATAGTGTAATATGATATGATATGATATTTTTAATAGATTTACCGGATAACGATATTTTGACCTCTTCGTTTCAAATAGAATGTGGGCCAGAGATAGGAACTGACACACAATACTGGCAAAAACTGAAATATCACTGCATATCACAATATGGACAGCAGGTACTGACACGGCTAGATCATGATTCATAGTTCCATAATATCATAGATCTACACTGACAACAATACGATTAGTGTACATCAAGTTTGCTCATTACATCCACCATAGCAGACCACGTGCACGGTCCGTCCAGACATGTCACTTCTAATTTGAACATCGTCCAAACTTACAACAACTTATGAATCAGTTGTTACGTTATATCATGTGATAAATATGAACAGCAACATCTTCCCAAGATTGTAACAATGCATATTTGAATTCAAATTTGTCTGACTTTCACATCAACTCAAGTTCAGGATATCATGCTAGAAAATAAATGATTTTACATATTCAGGCATGAATGACAGAGAGTCTATATCATTTTCATAATAATGAATGGTGAAAATTTCAGCTGAAGAAAATTTGAATACTCAAATTAGTGCTCTGCAAAAAGTATTTATTACACGATAAATCATTGTTATTGGTTGACCAATTTGATCCCTGATTAATTTGATCGATCGATTCGTTGATTGATTGATTGATTGATTGATTGATTGATTGATAAATATGGCTGCTGATCTGTTTAGAAATGGACGTCTTGTGTTGAACTTAATTGTCACCATTCAACTAATCAATCACTTTACAAACAAATCAAATACATGCAAAGAACCTAGACCAAAAAGCAGTTGATACAGAGACTATTGTGATATGGATATATACTTACAAAAGTTACAATCTGACATCCTTATAGATACAATGTATACACAAATCTAATGTATCTTTTCTCCTAAATTTCACTTTATCACTTAAAGGGGAACTCACATCCAGAAGCAGGTGTTGCTTTTGATGGCCACAATGTAATTAGTATTGATGAAAAATTAAGCATGTTTTATGAAATATCATTTCAGATAAACAAAGAAATAGTCAAATTACTGAAGAGTGCCCTTTTCTCATATCATTTGAATATGGGTTACAATGGGATACTATTGGTAAATATCCAGGTCAATTCTTGGCCTAAAGCATATAGAATTAACCTGCTGAGACTTAAGACATTATTGTAAAGATCATCTTAGATTTTCCCAGGCTAACTTGATTGAATATCAAGTATGGGTGCCAATGGGATGATTGCCAGAGATCAATGTCAAGCAAGTTTTGACCCAAAGCAAGAAGTGGTTATGGCTTAAAATTCATTTAACATTTTTTATTCAAAAAGGGAATCAAGATTGCCCCAAGACGTTAGCAGAATAGTAACTAATGCACATATCTGGAGGGTACTCGTGTGGTTTCGGAAAATATTGTCGCTGTAAAATGAAACTGTAGCCTAGTTCTAATGCAATAACAAACTGGCGATACAAATCTCTTTATCGATTCAAATACAATTTGAATAAACAAGACTGTTTCTGGAGTTGAGTTCCCTTTTAAGGTTACGGTAGAGACAACAAAATACAACCCTTCTGCACAAAACTGCAGTGAAGTCTTGTATTTCCCTACAGTCCATAAAGTACACTCGTTCATGTTCTTTGTTGACAATTTTCTTATAGCCAGTATCGAAAGATGACATGTTTCTGTGCTACAGCTACGAAACTTCACAGGATAAGACCATCTAAGTGCTACTATCATAACCATCTCCATCATTCAGAGACCTTCCTTGTACATCGTTATCAGTAGCGCGGGAAGACAGTGATTGTATTTTTATTGACCACAACCAACTGTCCCCCCGGCCCCACGGCAACCCCTTTTGGGTATTCAACACGCACAGTGATGTGATGGATATACCTGCCCCGGTCTGTGTACATCACTACGCGCTGGTGGAGTGAGTCCGCCACCAAAATGTGACCGGAGTTGTCCACGCAGATGCCTCGAGGATGATCCAGGCGGCCACCTCCGAACTTCGACACGTACTGTCCGGTCTTGTCATACTTGTATATGACGTGAGTGGAGAAGTCCGAGACGAAAATGTTTCCTTCCCCGTTGACGGCGACGTTCATCGGCGACTTCATCCGCTGGTGCGGACCGACATCCCACAGGAGTTTACCGTCAGGGTTGAAGGCTTGCATCCCACCACGGTAACCGTCAGACCGTGTGACGAAAACGTGGTAATTGCTCAGATCAACGGCCATTCCGCGAAGCGCCCCCCGTGGTACGCCAGGCAGGTCAAAGTTGGCTTTGAGATGACCATCCCGCCTGACCTGTACCACGGAGTCAGGGCTGGCAGGATACCCAATCATCAAGACCCACAGATGGCCATCCTTGTCGATGGACACACCATGTGGCCTCTTTGATGGGTACACTTTCGCATCTGGTGAGAACTGGCCCAGGTAAATACCTTCCATGTTGTACACTTGGAGGAGTGCTTTGGTCTGATCGGCCACCCATATCTTGCTGTCGGGTGAAACTGCAACTCCGCGAGCGCCGCGAAGTTTTCCAGCCCCCGACCCATCAGCAAAGGTGATGACGTGTGTCCTGCTGCCTTGGTCAGACGTTTCTGCTGAAAAAGAGCAAACATGTTAGCATTGCTGAGGCAGCCAATTCATCTGTTTTGCTAATTCAAATAAAACGGTATTTGCTGAATATACCTTGGGAAGATGCCGATCCCATTTCCCTTCCCACAGTCCACGTTTCTTTTTATCAATCTGATTTTCGATGACTTTTGTCGTATTTAACAGAAAAAAGTTCATTTTGACGACACCAATGATAGAAACAGCCGATTGTTTTTACGCATCATATAATCTTGTATAAGCCCAGCAACCCCTCTCCGGATATACTTCTTAGGTGTACCAAAAGGAGTAAAGCACCTTTTATGTGTAGTTGTTATGGGAGCAAAACAAAGCACGAAAAGTACAAAAAGTAAAAACAAATTAGATATCAGAAAAAGACCCCGAAAAATCATGTTTTTTTTGTCTAATTTGAAAACAGTATTTAAAGAAATTACCAAAAACAGAAAAATTAAAACAGAATAAAAAGGATCGTTCTCACAAACCTTTGGTGGTCGTGGAGACCGGCTTGTTGATTGGTGTAGGTCCTGCCGCTTCCATCTCCGCCGTGATGCCGTGTGAGGAACCACGCCCATGGACCGGACCGACCTACACGGTTCGAATGGTCAGATTGTAAACATACCATCATTGGTGCAATAAGCAATATTCCTAATTTATTTCTATCACGTCTGATTTACTTTCGTATATCTGACAATATGGTGAAAAATTTGATTCCCAAGGACATAAAAGACACTTTTTAAACAACTTATAACACAGTTTTTATAAGGTTCATCTGCTATACATATTATTGTTTTTTACAAGTATGCGATGTTTGGACATCGGCGATACAGCTCAGAAGTCGCCAGTAGTCTGTTGCTCTATGTTCAGCTTTGCTGTAATGAAGCTGAATGACCATCCATCCATTCCAAAAACAAGGAACGCGGACAAATACTGACCTTGATGACGTCAGCAGAGGTCACTTCGTCAGTCCTGATCAGCACAGCAGAACTTTTCCAGGCAACACGGCCAGTGATGCTTGGTCCTGCTGTGGTTGTAGCCGGCTATAAAGGGGTAAATAAACAATGCTGGTTGTGCCATCTTTCGCATTATTTTTTTGTGAAATCGTTATCAGCAGTTTCATCCTAAAATATGATGTTTCTATCTTATAAGTTATAAAGGTGTAGGTTGCCTTTTTACCATGTTTTCGCATTTATTCATGTGTGAATGAAAACAAATCAGCAAACTTACAGAGTCCTGGTTCCTAGGTCGGGAGTTGAGGTGCGTCAGAAGTACAGGTACCACGATCAGCAGTGTTACCAAGGCAACGGACGATATGACAGCGCATATCAGTAGGCGTGGTCGTGACAGGCGATGACGTAGCTGTCCCCAAATGGTGCGGTTTTCTTGAGCTGCGCCGACGAGGTGGACAGAAAAAATACATAATTTGATTTGCATGTACTTAACATCCATTTGTTGATTACTTTTATCACCACAATCCATTTATACATAATTCGTTTAGCAGAAATCTGTTCATAGTAATAATATGTAAATCCTTATTGCAATAGGCCAAAATGAAATGGCCAATTCTCAATGTGACAATTCTGCTGTAACACCAACCTGGAGGCTGGTTTGAGTTGTACATCGGGTTTGGTCGAAGCTGGCTGAGGATGGCCTGCGGATTTAGTAACGGATTTGGACCAGCCGGCCCTTGTTGGACACCACCCGTTGGTCTTTCAGGCCTCGGGGTGGAGGGGACAGGAGGTGCGTTGAGGACATCGCTGTTCAGAGCTGGCCCGAGACGCATCCCGAATGATTCTCCATCTTCATACACGTGTGTGGCGGCCGCCACAGGTTGGGCCCCATCGGTGCTTCTTCCTGGCCTCGGGGTGGAGGGGACAGGCGGGGCGCTGCGACCATCTCGGTTCAGGGGTGGTCCGAGACGCATCCCGAACGTTTCTCCATCCTCGTACGTGTGTGTGGTCGGACCAGACTGCCTCAGCCCATCATCCGGACCTCGACCTTGAGCGGCATCTTGACCTTGAGGGGGGCTGTCTGCCGGCCCGTCCGAGGCTGTCATCGCGGCTTGGGTTGCCCCACCCACTTCATCTGGAGTTGTTTCTTGGACAGTTCCATCGGGTCCTACTCGAGAAAAATGACATATTAGAAAATATGCGGAACTACGCACTTACACACACATAAATACACACTCGAATAGCATGACATATTTGAGCTGACTCCCTGTTGAGTCCATTATGATTATCAACATTTTTAGGTTTCAAAGAGAGACCTGAACCTAGCACACCATCAATAGGACTTGGGATGGGGTGGGGGTTAAGTAACTCACTAGGTAATAGACATACAGCCTTAAAGTTATAGAAACGCATACTGCTGCAACCATTTCACGACAAATGAAAGTGAGGTGAGTCAAACGAGAAATAATTGTTATGGTTTCTATTTTAGGTGCTCTTGAGATCCTCAAATGCCACTGGTAAAAATAGAAATGGCTGTATCCAGTCTACATAACAAGTTGGATTACATGAAAATTCATGCCTGCAATATACCTATTCAATACTACGTAGCTAAAAATACAGTACTAGTCTTGACATCTCTACTTGCAATGTATTGTCGGCATGACAACCAATTAGAGATATACGATTGCGCCAACAGAGGTTGTAAATGTTGAATACTGCCATATGTGCAGTACTGCTGGTTGTAATTGATAACAATAATAATAGTCTTTATTGCATATTCCTGCCCAGATGGACTAAATGCACAAAGGACCACATGTGGTTTGTAAGAAGCAAAATGTAAAACATGAATTAAATGCATTGTGAAGGTGTTTGATTTTCCACATTCGTGGGTGTCAGAAATAATATGTAACATATATAATGTGTCCACAAAGGCTTGCTTGTCGGTTTCTTTGGTTTGGTTTTTTTTCCAAGATTTTTACCATGCAAAGTTTTCTCTTTTTTCATTTTGTCATGTTTTCTAAAGAAATAAAATGTGCGACTTTTCATTTTTCTATGGCTCACAGCTTCGACGCCCATGTTTATAGTTTTCCTTTAATTGCATAATCAGTGTTTTAAAGTGCTCTTCTCTTGCATTAAAAGATATTCTGTAATCATTAGGGTTGCGTTTCGTCTGTTATAGCCGAGTTGTTGACAAAGACAAAGATATGCTATCATGATTCATGTCTAGATTTGCGCTCTCCTACTCTCTAGTTCTATAATGTTGCGTTTAGTCGATTGCAGGTTAGTTGTTGACAAAGGCAGGTGTACGTCATGCCCAGATCTGAGCTATTCTACCTGTAGTTCTGTAAAGTTACAATTGGAACTGACCTGGCAGCAGATCCGCGCCGTACATCGGATTCAGCGGCAGGTTGACGAGGTCCTCCTCCCGTAGCCTGTGCCGGTACACACCTGCTCGTCGTCCGTCCCTCTGTTTGGGGAGACAAAACGTTTCCGCCGGGGTCTGTCCGATTGCATGAGATGGTTCGTCAGAAATCTGTCCGAAGGGACGAGACGAATCACCCGATTTTTTTCCGGGGGAACGAGGCGGTCCGCCTGGAGCTTGTTCGGGGGGACGCGTCGGTAGTCCCGAACTCTTTTCGGGGGGACGAGCCCCTCGTCTAGCTCTCTGTCTCGAGCGACGAGACGGATCCCCCGGAATTCGTCCGGAAGGACGAGACGGTAGAGTTGAGGCCTGTTTGGGGCGACAGGACAATACCTCCCACGGCTGTTTGGGAGGAAGAGGCGACACCTCCGGAGCATTTGCTCCCTGGATGGATACCATCTCTATTTCTTCGCATGATGGCCCTCGTGGGGCAGTCATCACTGCGGCTATCTGTTTGCTGTTTGGATCTGTTGGAGTTAGTCTACCGGCGCACCCGCCATCCCGGACGTCGGCTCGCACACACTCATGTGCTGATCGCAAAGCGCAGCTCTCCTACCTGTGTTCTAAACTCGGCTCTCTTGAATAGTAACAAGTCTAATTGTCTAGAAAGTGGATGTTGTGGTAACATGCATAACTATAGGACTGACTTACAATGTATTAGTAGTAATTTTCTTATTTATCGTATCATTTTATAATTGGACTAAGAAACAGAGCTTGCTTATACATGTATGTTGAAGTGTAAAATCATGTCATTGATTATCGTTAGAAAATAGCAACATATTGATTGTGCAATCCATTTTGTTGTGGGGACCTTTTTCATCGGTCACGTACACAAGCTCTCAATCGGCATAGCGTAGACTTGTTTTTCCTGCATAGCGGATAACTTGCGTAAGTTTGTGAATATTGAAGAAATAAAAGAGTTCAAAGGAGCTCCTTTTGAGACACAGGGGTGTGGATTAGTGCTCTTTGAACCACTCTTGTTTTGTTGTCACTTTCCACAGCCTTCTAATACACCAAGGTTTGGGAAACTAGGCAGTTAACTAGATATCCTACAAGTGAGAAATATATTTGATAAAGCTAAAAATAGCCATCAAATAAATTTCGATAAATCTATATCTATCAGAAACTTATCCTGCAGGTCAACATCATGATCACAATCGCAGCTCTCCTAACTGTGTTCTAAACTGGGCTCTCTTGAATAGCAACAACTCTAATTGTCTAGAAAGTGGATGTTGTGGTAACATGCATAACTACAGGAGTGACTTACCGCGTATTAGCAGTAATTTTCTGATTAAGTGTATCATTTAACTGGACTACGAAACAGAGCTTGCTTATGGTCAAGTGTAAAATTTTGTCATTGATTATCATAAAACAATAGCAAAATTTTGTGTACTCTATTTCATTGCGGAGACCGTTTATCATCGGTCACGTACACAAGCTCTTAATCGGCATAGCGTAGACTTGTTTTTCCTGCATACCGGATAACTTGCGTAAGTTTGTGAATATTGAATAAAAGTAAAAGAATTTAAAGAAGCTCCTTTTGAGACACAGGGGTGTGGATTAGTGCTCTTTGAACCTCTCGTGTTGTGTTTTCACTTCCCAACAGCCTTCCTATTGACCAAGGCTTGGGCAGCAAGACAATTGTATCGATACCAAGTAAGTGACAAATATATTCAATCAAGCCGAAAGTAGTCATAAAATAAATTTTGGATAATTTCATTTCAATCAGGAACATATCCTGCATGTCAACAACCTGATCAGTAGCGCAGCTCTCCTAACTGTGTTCTAAACTGGGCTCTCTTGAATAGTAACAACTCTAATTGTGTAGAAATAGGATGTTGTGGTAACATGCATAACTATAGGAGTGACATACCGTGTATCAGCAGTAATTTTCTGATTAACTGTATCATTTAACTGGACTACGAAACAGAGCTTGCTTATGGTCAAGTGTAAAATTTTGTCATTGATTATCATAAAACAATAGCAAAATTTTGTGTACTCTATTTCATTCCGGAGACCGTTTATCATCGGTCACGTACACAAGCTCTTAATCGGCATAGCGTAGACTTGTTTTCCTGCATACCGGATAACTTGCGTAAGTTTGTGAATATTGAAGAAAACGCACAAGAGTTCAAAGGAGCTCATTTTATACAGAGGGGTGTGGATTGGTGCTCTTTGAACCACTCGTGTTGTGTTTCCACTGTCCACAGCCTTTCGATACACCAAGGTTTGAACAACAACGCAGTTAAATCAATACTAAACAAGTGACAAATATATCTATTAAAGCCGCAAATATTCATCAAATAATTTTTTGATAATTTTATTTCAATCAGGAACATATCCTGCATGTCAACAACCTGATCGCTAGCGTAGCTCTCCTAACTGTTCTAAACCGGGCTCTCTTGAAAATTAACAACATTGTCTAGAAAGTGGATGTTGTGGTAATATGCATAACTATAGGAGAGACGCAACGCATAAGTAGTATATGTAATTTTCTTATTTACTGTATTAATTTACAACTGGACTAAGAAACAGACCTTATTCATGTTGTAGTATAAAATCTTGTCATTGATTATCGTAAATTGGAGCACATCGTGTAATCTATTTCATTGCGGAAACCATTTACATCGCTCACGTACACAAGCTCTTGATCGGCATAGCGTAGTCTTGTTTTTCCTGCATACCGGATAACTTGCGTAAGTTTGTGAATATTGAAGAAGAAGTAAAAGAAGTAAAAGGAGCTCCTTTTGAGACACGGGTGACATAGGGGTGTGTATTAATGCTCTTTGAACCACTCGTGTTGTGTTTCCACTTTCTACAGTTTTCTTATACACCAAGCGTGGGCAGCAAGACAATTCTATCGATACCAAACAAGAGAGACATATATTAACTAAAGCAGGAATCGAATTAACTATCGAATAAATTAGGATGGTTTTATTTCAACCAGGAACATATCCTGCAAATCAACTTCTTGATCACTAGCGTAGGTCTCCTAACTGTGCTCTAGACTCGGCTCTCTTGAATAGTGACAACTCTGATTGTCTAGAAAGTGGATGTTGTGGTAACATGCATAACTATTAGCCTCCACAGCAGGCTTTGAACCGGCTTTTGGGGGGGCTAAATAATACACTTTTTTTGCAGCTAGCCCGTAACTATCAGCCACCCCGTAACCATCTCGCGGCGAGTTGGTTACGGGGTGGCTGATACCTACGGGCTGGCTGCAAAAAGTGTATTATTTAGGATCATTTAGCCCCCCCAAAAGCCGTTTCAAAGCCTGCTATGGAGGCTACATAACTATAGGAGTGACTTACCGCGTCTTAGTAGTTATTTACTGATTAAGTGTATCATTTGACTGGACTACGAAACAGAGCTTGCTTATGGTCAAGTATAAAATTTTGTCATTAATTATCAAAAACAATAGCAAAATTTTGTGTACTCTATCTAATTGCGGAGACCGTTTACATCGGTCACGTACACAAGCTCTTAATCGTTATATCGTAGACTTGTTTTTCCTGCATACCGGATAACTTGCGTAAGTTTGTGAATATTGAAGAAGAACTAAAAGAGTTCAAAGGAACTCATTATGCGAAACCGGGCTCACCGCAACCCTAATCATCTAGAAAGTGGATGTTGTGGTGACATGCATAACTAAAGGTGTGTCGTGATCTCACAATATGTATCATTCTGGAATAACAAGTATATATCGGTCGAGAATTATATCCATATGAAATGTCATGGAGGTTATATTTTCAGTAGCTGTCTGTAAACAAGTACCGTCTGTAAACAAAATAAATCAAGAACCGCTAGATGGATTGATTTCATACTTGGTGTGATGATAGGGTCTGACAAAGCTGGAAATTATTACATTTTGGCCCCTAGCGCCTTGCCTAGATACTGCAGCGGGACTTCCGCTTTTGATATCTTGTTCTGCATGCGTTCGTTACTATGGTGTAAACATCAACGAGAACAAGGTCGTCCGCTCTCACAGATCTCACAGAAGCATAACACTGTTTGGCACGGGCACAGAATGTTTGGCCACTCAAAGAGGCAGTTGAGATGATGTATAAACACCGCAGCATTTATTCACTCCAACAGAATGTAAGGTAGATACAATTACAGACCAGTAAGAGATTCACACCTTACAACTTTATCAAAATGTATCAAGACATCAGTATTGTCTTGATGATAGAAATGAAATTCATCCAAAGTCACTCCAGTTACAGATTAAGATTTTCCCTATCAAAAGCATGTAGTTAGCATTTTTACCTAACACAATATGTCCTGTAATGCTGTACATGATATATACTCTTCGGCATCCTTTGTGCCTTTACCCAACATCAAGTCCCTGCAACAGTCTTACACAATCTGGATGATCATTTTGTTAATGTCATACATTTGTTACATCACCTTTTGCAGTCACAAATATTATATTTCTCTCTCCAAAGACGTTGTATATGAAAAACACAACTGAAATTAAGGTAACCATAGAGTTACAGCTGAACCCAAGTTTCATATAAGATACGTTGCCAAAAATCAAGTATTCAAGCTTCTGAACAAAATTCTGCACAAATTTTGAATCCAATAATTTTAGATTAATTCATTAACATATATATCATGTATAGCACAGAGGACGAGTCCAATTCAGTCATGAATTAAATCAATCTGCAGAAGACATTTTCATTTTTGATTAGTAATAGGATTTAAACCATGGCACTTCATCTTTAAGGTTCTAGAAAGTGCCCTGGAACCACTTTAGCTCAATGAACAGTTAAGCTACTCTTCCATTGATCGATACAGAGAAGACCGGCGATATATACAGTATGTACAGGTTCATTATACTGGATAAAGTTCCCTAGCTCTTTTCGACAAGTACAATGAACAGTGGACGGCGGCTTAACGTCCCGTCCCAAAGACTGCGACCCTTTCTACTAGTGCGCAAGTCAGGTGAGCGACAACAGTTGGGGTTCAAACTCACGGCATCCTCGTCCAGAGGCAGGGTCACTAACCACTGGACTACGCACGCTACTATATCATCTACGTACATCATTGAATTTAAAAAAAAAAAACTGAAGCAAATCGCGGCAATCCACTGCAAATATACACCCAAACAGGAAGGCCACAAAGGTGACCCTGTAAACTTCACACACAGTCCAATACGCCAACAGAGGCCCAGGACCTTTACAATCTGTCTAGCTGTGCTCCTTATGTTTTAGAATTATGGTGAAAAGTGAAGAACCAAATCAATCTTAATTTTGATAACGTTACAGTGGGTGGATTATAAGAGGAGTGAGTAAAAGTAGTGAGAATTGAATGCAACGAGGATGAAGTTAACGGAAGATATTTTTTTTTAAATTGAATAGAAACTCATTGGCTTTTGTGAGGTCAATGGTCAATGAACCGATTCATGGTTCTAATTGCGCACGCACAGCGAGATACATCGTGGGCAATATATCAAAGACAAATGTCCCTAACTTGCAAATGATTCTTGTCTAGACTCTGCTTGAATAAAGTGCAGACGTGTTTAGTTAATGTCTCAGGGGCCTTCAACCTTGACATATTACCCACAGTGCATCTCGCTGTGCGTGCGCATTTGGAAGCATGGACCGGCCTATTTCCAGATCTGCCTATTTCGAAGAGTTGTTATGCAGTGGGAGGGGGGCATGGTGTACACAAACTGTTGACACGGCTATGCAGATGAAGTGAGGTTTCACACGAAGGCTATGATGACGTAGCCCACGGCGAGCAGCAGCACGTTGGCGACAGTGATGGCGGTAACGGCGTCCACACCGGAGCACTCGTCTGCCGCCACCCACGGGAACTCAATCACGGGGGGCACAGGGCGCTAAAAATAAAGAAATCGATAAATACATGTAGACCTATAGATAATTCCACGGCCAGTGTTCCGAAGAACTTTCACAACTCGTCCCACCACAGATACTTTTTCAGCGTACTACCTGGTTCTCCTCTGACTCACACCACTATACTGCACTACTACTGCCTCAAAGTCATTCTACAGCAACAGCTTTTTTCCACGAACTGCAAAACTTTGGAATTCCCTCCCAGCCCACTGCTTTTCCCCCGAATACACCCTACAAACCTTCAAAACAAACATACACCGATGTCTGTCACCTATGCCACATTAGTTCAATTAGTTCAATGCCGAGAAGTGGCCTCTTACGGCCTTGCATTGAGCGAGATCGTTAAAAAAAAAGACCACTGGAGGTTTCATTTTCTTATGCCTCGCTCCACCCAAGTGTAACAAGGAGGATATTATGTGTGGGTCACGACACCAGCAATATAGCTGCATGTGTCCCACATGTATTGCGGAGAGAGACTCGGGAGCTATAATAGGTTTGGATTCCAGGCTATGATATTTGCGGAGAGAGACTCGGGAGCTATAATAGGTTTGGATTTTAGGCTATAAAACTGGATCAGATTCATTCATGGTCAGCGTTCAAACATCCGTCCCAACACAAGTAAAGTAGACTTCCGCGATGTCCAAACGATCCTAATCCTAAGCATAAGAAAACGAAACCTCCTGAATTCTACGTGTATCAATCAATAAATGCATGTGTAGACCCCCGATTTTCAAACGACCCTCATGCCTTCTTGGGGATAAACGACCCACTAACTTCTTTTATTCTCTATTTATTTATTGCTTCACTTGGGGGCTATTACTAAGGGCGAACCCATGTGCGGCCATAGTACTGTAGGTTTTCGAACCACTCACACCAGGAAGGACCCCCACTCTTTTCGATAAGTGCTGTGGATTCTTTAAAGTGCTCGAGGCGTGGCTCTCCTCAAACACGGGACCTCCATTTAACGTCCTATCAGAGTCGGGGCATATCGGTGGTTTCGAACCCGGGACCTCTCGGTTGTGGGCGAAACACCCTACCGATTGCGCCACACGATGCCACTAACTTCTTACATGTGACTTTTCAGAAACGAGACGAAAAAATGTGTCAAAATTATATAACAGATCTCCAAGAAGATCTCCAAGCAGATCGGTGACATATTTTCCACCTGAGGCCCTTGGGTGGGTGCCGTTTTGCCAGCGGTACATCTAGCCTTTATTATTATCCCTATCATTTAGAACTGAACAGTAAAGTAGCATTAAAACCTGGATGAAGAAAATAGCCGGGATAGTAGTATTGTGATGGTTTTATCCCATATTTTCACCACTATGAGATTGGGTTCGCCAGTATGAGATTTGGATAATAATCATAATCTCATACTGGTGAAAATATGGGATAAAGTCATCACAATACCACTATCCCGACTACTTTTTAATTCGGGTTTTAATGCTACTATACTCTTCAGTACTAAATAAGAGGGATTGATAGTCAGGTCTGTACATCTGTTTGGAGATTACTATTGTTTTAAGTAGAGAGGAGCTGTACTGACCGTTCTGTTCCCGTGCACTACATTATTGTTCTTGTCCACGCACTGCTCGAACCTTTGCGCCTGTGTTTCCCCTTGCTATTGTAAAACAACAACACAAGACGTCAGCACATCACTAAACACATAAACAGAGGAAAAAATCTGCATTGAAGTGAAAATTAATAAAAACTTGTAAGATACCCATGTATAGTGCAACCACCAAAAGGCACCATTTATTCTGTAAAAAGTACTATGTCACTTTGGTTGTTTGTCCAAATCAATCTATAAACATGCACCATTACACATACATATCTTTGATATATAAGTATGATTTCCATGCATGTGCTAGCCACGTTCATCGTAGAGTGACAGAAACTGATCAATGGACTCATAAAATCATAAGGGCCCTGTCACACTTGTGCGTATATGCAAGTCTGCATGAGTTGCGTATTAACAGGTTTTTGTTTGGAGTAAGTTTGCAGCCGAAGAAGTCATTTCTTTGCTTCGATAACTAGGCTGCACAGCGGTGGGTGAATTAAGTAGAAACGAAATTTTTCCCTGCAAACTTTACATAAACCAAAAAGATGTTCACGCGCAACTCATACGCACAAGTGTGACAGGGCCTTTATCAAAACATATGTTTGCATAGATAATCAACTACAGCCAAACAAAGCACACGAAAAAAATATTTCACGGAGGTATAAGATCTTTAGTTTTGGCTCTTGTCGTGGAAAGCTTTGCCTTACGTATACGCCCAAGCCGGCATGTTCCGAAGTTCTTCTGTCGAAACTATCACTGACAAAACAAAAAATAAACGTATCACCGACCTGAAACGCTGCCCGTATCTCGTCAGTCCAAGTCACGTGCGGGATGATCTCATCAGCGGTCAGGTTCACCAAGTTGTCTGGCGCCGTGGCGATAAAATCGGCCCTGGTATCGCTAATGAGAAATGGGAGAGAGATGAGTTCAGTTCAGTGAAGAGATAGATGGTAAAGGACACTGTAGTCTCATAGCCTTTTTGATCGTAATGGTAGTGGTAATCTCATGGTATACGTAGCCTTTTGAAGCCGTAGGGTCAGTGGGTTGTTAATCCAGTATTGTGTCTAGGGCACGGTATTGGAAGGCAGAGACCAACCCTCTCCTTCCACCTACTTTCACCTCCCCAACCTAAGTCAGGTACCCATTGTACACCTGGGTAGAGCGAGGAAAGTCTTTCCCAAGGGCACAAGATCGGTGGCATGACTGGATTCTCTCTGGGCAATGCATCCCAGTTTTCGGACAGTGAGTGTGACCTAATAAAATTACACTCAAAACAATGGGCTCCCATCCAGAAATATCCTGGCAGTGCAGACACCCTACTAGTTTCAAAGTGCTTTGAACCAAGGAGGTTTATGATTAAACCTCCTTGTTTGAACAAATATTATGGTAGAGTGCTACGTTGCTACATTCGTTACATGAGGTAAGATCAACCCAGACTTTCGCCGTGGAAATAATTCTTCAATGCGACACTTGTTAAAGACGTTTTATTATGCTGCTAGTGTTAGATGTTTATTCGCAATTTGGCGCAATTAGGCGCAGCCCAGAGAGATACTCATTTAAGACATGACGACTCGAAGTTTACCTGAACACTGTGGCTGTGGCGCCTAGACTATACAGGTACCAGTATGACATAGGCCAGCTCTCACACCGACTCAGTTCCATCTTGGGGTAGTACAGCAGCCAGGCGATACACATCTCGTTCTGAGTAGCCAGACCTCCCTGAACACGGGATAAATTACAGTGTTTAAATGTTGAAAAAAAATACCAAACAAAATTGAACAAAAACGTGAATGGAGTAGGCAGAGTCCTTAAGTGTGTGGTGTCCTTTCGATTTTTGATGAATGTAGCTTGAAATGTAAGGCAAATTTGATGTATAAACAAGAACAAAGCTTCCTTATGCCTCCTTATATCAGACATTTTTTAAATATTATGCCTGCCTATCGGCACATCGCAAAGCATCTTTCCCACTGGCGCCCATATATGGCAAAAGACAGGCATATTGCTGGAAATAGAAGACAGGAAATGGCATCATCTATTCAGAGTCTTTTGACCTAACTTCCTGTCATTGTTCCCGACGTGCCTAACATGTGGGAACCAGTCACTTTACCTCATTCACATTACTACGGACACACTGACAAGCAAATATACGAACAGACACACCGAAATCTTAAAAGAAAACCTCCGCACACATAGGAAATCCTGCACAGATGTAAAGATTTAGTCATGCGAATGCAACATACGTAAGTGACGTCGCTTCTGTCCGTCGTGTCGTAGGTACACTCCATCAAGATGCTGTCGCCCTAAGGAACAAGAGAGAAACATCCTTACACTGAATAATTTCATCAGGTTGGCGAATGACTGAATAGCAAGGTTCCTTTATTCACAACCAAGTATTTTACAAGAGCCGACGTTTCGACGACTGTCTGTCATCTTCATCAGGGCAATACTCTTGCCCTGATGAAGATGACAGACAGTCGTCTAAGTACTCTTGTGCATTGCCTTGATGAAGATCACAGACAGTCCTCTGATACTCTTTAGTATTGCCCTGATGAAGATGACAGACAGTCGTCGAAACGTCGGCACTTGTAAAATACTTTGTTGTGAATAAAAGAACCTTGCTATTCGAGAGAGAAGCAGACTTACACAAATGGTAAACTAGTCTATCTATTCCGAGTTGTGTCGGCTGGCATCATGAGACATTATGACAACAGGAATAAATCTTACAAAAACTGTCACACCAAAAGTATCTACAAAAGTGTACAACATTTTCTTAAACAATGACAAACATGTTATATTGACATGCCATTTGGCAGATATGACGTACCATCATATCTTAAAGGCACCCAGAGCATTTTATGAGGCTTGAAATTTGAATTAAAAAACTTTCTAAGTCATTCCTACACATAGTAAGTTTCAATAACAATATATACCATTACATATCGACATTAAAGGAGCAAAGATACGATGTCGTTGTGAGGTGAGAACTGATAGAAAATCCAAGCCCTAATAGACTGATCCTGACTGTCCATCACAATTAGCGGTTCGACCAATGAGAGAATGACTGCATGTCCGTCAAATGTTTGCATTTTTATGTTTTAATTTTGCATTTCTACGTTTTGACGAAGGTGGGCGGGGCTATGGCATCGGTCTATTTACACTAGACGCGTGAAACTAAAAGATCACCATGTGACTTATTTTTGTGCCGCTTTTGAGCGCTTTTGAAAAGAAATCCGTACGCGAATGTGGTAAACAGTGGCATTAGATGTCAATTTCATAGAGATTACAGCAACTAGAATATTTCCAGTTTTCAAGCCTCATAAAATACTCTGGGTGCCTTTAAAAGAAAGAAGAAATTTGAAATAGCAAAGACCGTACCGGCAGAATTTGTGTTGCCTGCTCCATGGGGACGGTTTCCTGGTAGTTGAAGTCGTAGAACTCGTCTTTGAACAACTCCTGGCGCTCATTCGCCCCTCGGACGTGCCGGACGCTCACGCTCCTGCCGGCCAGGTGGGCGTGCGCAAACGCGGCAAGGACATTCAAAGAAGTCGCCGAAACGTCCTCCATTCCCTGTATCATAGGAGGGATTCATTCATTTCATTTATTTCATTTTTTCAGGGAGAATACACTCAGACTGTGAAGCCTTTTATTTAGGTAGCCCTGATTTTACGTATAAAAACACAAACTACGACTAATAACACAGTAACAATAATAACCAATCAAGCATAAAAGCCATGTTACATACAGTACAGATATCAATTACCGCCGGTAGTGCCATTATTAAAGGACTTGTAAGTAAGTGCAGTTCTTTGTTTCAGCGAGAGGCTGTTCCATAACTCAGTCCCATAATGTTGTAGACTGCTGAGGTATGATGCTACTCTAGCTGAAGGACAGTGAAGCAGGTGGGGGTCGTAATCCCGAATTCGTTTGGCCTCTGTGCGTGTTCGATCTCTTTGTGTAGGTGGAGACTTTCATCGAAAGAGTTCTGCCATGTACATTGGCGCCCTTCCCCGAACTGACATGAAAACTGTCATCTATGGAAGCATCTAAAATTTAGAACTGAAGGAACTTGTTGCCGCCAAGCACAGTATGGACACCCTCACTAGATAGCTGTGAATAATGCCTTAAGCTAGATGTGCAAAGGTAAGGCGTGACAGGTCATTCAGTGTAAATTGAACAGCTGCTACCGCGCCGCGTGTCTGCGAAGCCGCTGTGTTACGCCGAAGGGTGGTTATAATGCATATGTCGATATAGACGGATAGATTCATATGTGTCATATACAGGTATCTAATGTCTAAAATCCAAATTCAAACAAAAGTTATATCAGCGTCAGAATATTACAGAAACACAAGACATGACCAACATTAATTTAAGACGTTCACCTGTTGCAGGCATTCGGAATAGCAGTGAGCCACGGTGGTGTGAGAAGCGCTCCCTGGCGGAATTTTCTGGGACTGCCCCACCTCAACTCCTACCTGCAGCACGCCGACTTCGTTCGTTCGCAGTGTTGAAGTAAGGTAGAGCCGCAATCCGGAACTGTCCACGATATCTGGGATAAAACAGCATGAGCATATTACTCATATCCAGTCTAAAGACACTGCCTGCATCAGCCAGTCTCTTTTAGGGAGTGTAGGGAGTGTAATATTGCAAAAGAGACATGTAATTATGCAAATATACAAACACATTTTCAAAGAGGCCTGTTCATTGTTCCAACTGCGCATGCTCATTGAGATGCATTCTGGGTTATATGTAAACAATGAAGGCCCCTAACTTGTAAACGTTTCTTGTCTACACCATTGTTAATACACGTTAAGACGTGTTTGGATACGTGTTTATGCCTCGGGTACCGTTAACTTCGAAATATTACCCACAGTGCAACTCGCTGCGCATGAGCAGTTGGAACTATCTCAACTCCATCGACTGTAGGGTCCGTCTTACCGTTCCTCAGGTCCGGGTTGTCATAATGTGTTTCCATCATGAGGAAAGTAGGATCATTCGTATCCCCCATGGAGATCCCAGCGTTGTCTGGTAAGTTGAAGACCTGGATTAATGTAAAAGTATGATAATTGCAGCTAGTGAACATCATCTCTAACTAAGAATGACCTTCCGATCCATTCGACCATAAAGAATGAAATTGCTTATTCATTTGACTGACATCCGTCAATGCCGATTTACATTCGGCACAATGTGCACAGTACTAAGGAATGCCCCCAGGCCAGGGTTGCAATTAGATTCTAGTAGGCTTGTGGAGACCTGCGCAACATTGACCAATCCCTACAAATTGCGCCGTGATTGAACGGACACCGGCCGTCTTGTTGCCAAAAATGTCCTTGTAGATCTCCCAGACTCGTCGGGTGAGCTATTTTCCTGCTGTGACATGGGTACGACGATATTTGATTAGAATAATTCACATGATTATAATTTTTGTATGATTTTGATCTGTCTTTATAAATTGTATATGATGTTTACAACTCAAAATTTACTTACTTGTTCCTCTTCTTTATGGTATAATTTTTATTTGTTCTTTCGTTAATTTTGCTTCATTTTGATTATGTATAACTACTGTCTAGTTTCGAGGGGGCCCCACGAAAAGCCACATAGGCTTCTGACCCCCCCTGCATGTTTTTATTTGCCCTGTTTATCTATGGTTTTATAATTGTACACATGCATGCAAACAATAAACAATAAACAAACAAAACAATATCGGCATCTAAACTCTTTGTAACCGGCTCTCCACAAAAGTAACGGTAGTCCCATGAAAAATGGAGATATAGTTTTGTTATCCACTGTATTATCCAACTTGGCGAAGCTAGCTAATCAACACGAAATGAAAACTGAAGATGTCTCACCGTTCCACCGATCGCCCAGGCCAGTAGAGTGATGCTGCACTGGTACCACTCCCCCGGCATGTTGGAGTAACAGATGTACTCCGCGCCGTCGTGCGTGTCAGGGTCCGGCACACCTGGCCCACACTGGTACAGCACGAAGTGGTGCACCACGCCCTCGTTACCGGACTGAATCACCGGCTCCCACTGCGGAAAACCAACGTCGTCAAACACAAATCCACACGAGTCAGTACCAGAAACGCGCATGTACACATCACATGTACACACGTACACGCAGACACGCACGCAAACACATACAGACGCACATACACACGCGCGCGCACACGCATACCCATATATAAACAGACGTGCACACATGCATTCATACACACCCGTACGCAAGCACGCACACACACACACACGCACACACACAAACATTTACTCACGGACACACGTGAGTGCGCACATGCACATAGGCACACACACGCGTGCGCACACACACACACACACACACACACGCATACACATAACATATCCACATGCACGCACACAAACACATGCATGCCACACATGGCCTGTCTGCTCACGTACCCTGATGAGATGTCTCTTCCCTCCTAGGTTTGGCACCTTGAACCCCTTGCACAAGTAGGTGGTGCTCGAACTGTCCGGAACTGTGTACTGTGAACATAATTGGCAATATTCATGGTCATTCTCTCACATTCACTTTCAATTCTTTAAGTTCTTTCGCGGTAGTTCCATTAGTTCTTCTAGTATCAACTGTAAAATCATGTAAACCGCTCAGGACTATGTCATTGCAACCAAACGTTTTGAGTTATATAGACATTTTTATTGACACAACAAAAGAACAGCGACTTCCGTAAGGTCTCCTATAACTATACATGTAAACAACAACAATGGGATACAAAATAGTCAACGTACGTACAAGTATAACAAGTATATGAATACTTCAACATGTCAAGTTTAAACTATCACTTACACTACTAGTTCTAAGATCTAAACATTCTTTGATACATTTACCTATTTGTACACAGTGGGGGTTGTCTCATTCTAGAATGTATTTGAATTTATCTATAGAAGGGAATTATCAAATTCTGTTGTGAGCAAGCGGAAAGAAGGTTGAACAGCTGCTTTGTGCGTTTATCATGATATTGTATCTAGGATAAAGTGTCGTTCATCTTCAATCTCATTTGGACAGAATTATATTTGTTCTTTTGCTTTCTTTTCCGCTGGGGGAGGGGGGGTGTCGGATTCAGTTCAACTAGTTTTTCCTGTCATTTATGTTTTAGTGTGTTGTCAGACATTTTATTTTCAACAATGTAACGTTACAAGGGGCGGCTATAATATAAGTTGTGCACAACTTGAGTAGGCCGCCACTTTGTCTTTGTTCATCTACTAGTATTTGATTCCTCTTTGAATAATAAAAAAATCTTCACACCTTTTCTTTAAAATACGCCTTAAATATGAAATCACCAAACGTAAAAGATTACTGTTTACGTTTTGGTTCAAGAGTTCGATGGTTTGGACATCATCAGGCAGCGCCGGTTCGGTTCGCGGGTAGAGGATGTGCAGACTGCGGCTTCCCCGGTTGGTGGCGCCGTGGTAGATGAGAGACCTCTCACTGGTGGGGTCATCGGCGTGGTAGGCCCAGATCACACGGTTGGTCCCGTTCTATAATAATGATAATGATAATAATAAATGGTTTATTGGTCAGAACTATCCACAACTAAAAAATCATGATCATAGCATGTTCAGAACACGAGATTTCAAAAGCGAAAGGTGCCCCGCAGTACCATTAAAAAACCGCTAGGGGTGCCAAAATCCAATCACTTCAAGGTCTTCCAACGACCTACCCACCCATTAAACATGAAGACAATTCATCAAGGCATTCTTGAGTTATCGTCCCGTGGACTTTCACATTCCTGTGCAATTCCTAGAATTCTTGCAAACTGCACACAATATATATACACCATTAGGCTCGCCCCTGAGTCGTCGCCAAAAACACAACTACATATGTACACACTGTGCACCGAGAATAATCACATTATTCTAATATACAATTTTAACATAATTTGTAGGACTCACAGAGACCTGTACTTGTGTCTCGCTTTCCAAAATATGATGTACTGCGACACCACTTTAATCAGGTACAGGTACAGGTCCAGACCTGGACCTGACCCTCTGGACCTGGACCTGGACCGGACCTGAATTTTCTGTACCGGTACCCACCCCTAGTACACACATACACATACAAATGTTGAGATCACATCTAGAGGGTGCAAGATCGATGTTTTAGTTATAACTACAGGAAGATATCCACTGGTGGTCCTATGACAGAGACATCAGACATGCATCTGTAACCGATTAGTGATCAACAAAGGAGATAGACGCCTGTCTACCTATAGCAGTTGTGAGCAGACAAGCAGTGTGTGCAGACCTCATCCTTTGTCCTCCTATACTAGTGCCTAAACCATAGCAACACAAACACACCATGACTTACGTATATTTTCCTGTCATTGGAGTCACACAGCACGATCCTCCTGGTGAAGCACACGATGGTGTGTGTGTCGTTCTCGGTAGCCAGGACGTCATAGTAGTTCTGGCTGGAGTCCCCATCGTACACTGGATGCTCCTGCGCCTCCGCGTAATAATCCTACGATAGAGATGATAGAGATATGATGACCAATCATGACAAATAACAAGATCTTTATTCATTAACCAAAAATCTGCATATCTATTGTACCCCCTTGAACCCCATACACAAGTAGGTTGTGGCCGAAATGTCCGGAACTGTGTACTGGAGAACATAATTGGCAATATTTATGGTCATTCTTTCACATTCGCTTTGAAAAAGAATAATCCTACGATAGAGATGTTAGAGATATGATCCCACGATAGAGATGATAGAGATATGATGACCAATCATGACAAATAACAAGATCTTTATTCATTAACCAAAAATCTGCATATCTATTGTACCCCCTTGAACCCCATACACAAGTAGGTTGTGGCCGAAATGTCCGGAACTGTGTACTGGAGAACATAATTGGCAATATTTATGGTCATTCTTTCACATTCGCTTTGAAAAAGAATAATCCTACGATAGAGATGTTAGAGATATGATCCCACGATAGAGATGTTAGAGATATGATGACCAATCATGACAAATAACAAGATCTTTATTTATTAACCAAAAATCTGCATATCCATTGTAAGCAATAACTCAAGGACCTCTGGATGGACTGTGATGATATTTGATATACAAGTAGGTATTGGCAAGACGAAGATCAATGTCGATTTTGGGCCGGCTCTAAGTACTATCAGTTCATTGGCAATACAATTATTGTTCCAAAGTCTAAGATGTTGTATAAGATGTTGTACAAGTCACACAAGAGAACTTGTGAGCGACGGCTGTCTTTACACACACGGCAAGGAAGTATTGTGGGACACCCGTGGCACATGAATAACTTTTGGTCCTCTGGCAGCTTTCCTTCGAACTGCAGAGGCAATTTTGTTGTAGACTTTACAACAGGATAGCTGAAGCAATGAATTATTATTCCAAAGTACAAGATGTTGTATAAGCTGTAACATAAGTCACCCAAAAAGCTGTCATGACACCAGATCCCTATACCAACATGTTGTTCATCAGAAAATGCCACGGTGTGACTTAAACAACGGTACCATAGTCACACTGCGCTTGGCATTGTATTGAGTAAGGCTCCTGTCACACTTGTGCGTATATACAAGTGTTTTTGGTTTAGGTTAAGTTTGCAGCCGAATAAGTGAATAAGTAAACAGAAAACAACTTTTCCCCCCCGCAAACCTTACTTTGATATATAATCAATAAACCCAAAAAAGATGTTAATGCGCAACTCACGCGCACCTGAATATACGCACAAGTGTGACAGGGCCTTAAAAGGCAAACAAAGTCACCTAGTGATCATATCAAGAAGAGCAAACACTATACTCGGCAGCCAACAGAACAGAAATGCAGAACCATGACGGTCGTTTCTATAGCCTAAGTAGAGATGATTCATAGCACTGTAACCAAACCCGTCCCTAGCGTACGTAGTGTTTTGTTTGTCTTTGTTGCGTATCATGTAACGTTTTCGTGCAGCGGTCTCGTTTTTCTGGTTTTAATTCCTACGGACGTGAATCAGCAGTATTTGACGTTGAAAACAACATAGGCGATATGTCAACATACTATGGATTATTCTAAAACATACCATACGACATGGCCCATGATCTACCTCACTCACTCCGTTGACCTCGCGAAAAAGATTATGAGCTAAACTACCCACATGGAATCAACATATATGATTTTTACTCCAATTCTGGCACTCTTGGTTCTTTACACATGTGTCTTTCTCCTTAACTGACATTACCGAAGAACGTTATGAGCCTGTTAAACGATTTGATCTTTCAATACGTTGAGTCTGATATAAATCATTCTTTAACATCCATTTCTTTTATCATTCTCATATTCTAGTAAATCATTTTTGCTCAGGAAAGTCAATACGCCTTATTTTTAAAACAAATTTACAGTATTAACCTCAGGGTTATCGTTTGGGTTGGCAGGATCTTAAGATTTTATTCAAAAGATTATCAAAGGAACATCCTGTCAGTGGTACCAAAAAAATATTATTTACAGGAAGATCCTGTCAATACTTCCAAACATTCTTATTCACGGGAAGATCCTGTCAATAGTGCTTAAAAAAACATCTTAATTAATAGGAACAATTTGTCAATAGTGGCAAAATATTCTCATTGACAGAAACATCTTGTCGATAGTGTTAAGAAATAATTATCGACAGGAACATCCTGTCAATAACCATCCTCGACCAAATTCAAATTATCACGGTTAAAGACTAAGTTTAAAAAAAATTCTTATCCGTGAGTCCTCCCCCTCCACTTCGACCTAGTTGAAAAGCGGCCGGCCGCGTAAGCCGAATAAGCATCTCGAAGCTGACAGAAAGACGTTACTTACGTGGAAGTACGGCTGGCCGTCGTCGCCGACGTACCCGGCGAAGATGTCGGAGCCGGGCATGTTCCCGTTGGGAGAGAACCCGACGGCGACCATGCCGCGGGTCTGCACCTCGAGCTGCATGGTGACGGTGGACTCATCTCTCCGCCACTACAGGCAAATAGACAGAATCATTTTAATACGACATGGCGACGCCTTGGTCATGGTGATGTCCCTATAGCCCAACTGGTAGCAGTCTCGCAGTTGAGCTCCTGGCCCAATAGTTGCTATGAGAGTGGAAGACCCTGGTTCATTGCGGGACATCTCGGTTCCCCGTAGAATTGGGGTCTCGAACTCGAGGAGGTGCCAAGAGCACGTTAAAGGGAAAACGCTAGTAACCCCTCCCTGTAAAAAGAATATTGTGACCGCAATGTCGCTGTACTTCCCGACTTCAGTATTGCCTGGTCAGGGCCAGATCGTCTACACCACTTCATGCCTCTTGCAAAGCGGGGACCGAAATTGAGCCCAGGGCATTAGGGTGTGTAATGACCATACAGTTGTCACATTATATTCGTTCCAATATGGAAAATTCTAAATCCTGGCTCCTAGATAAAATGTGATACGATCAGATGATAGACGTAGACGCTGCGGACACTTGTATTTGGATTTGTGTTGCCCTTACCTTTATGATATTATGCAAAAAGTTCAAGTATGACTAAAAAGACAACAAAACAAGTAAAGCGTAAAAAGATTCGTTTTCTACCGATGAAATGCGTTGAGCGCACCGTCAAATCGCCTGGTCGCAGTGAGGTCGTCAACGTGCCGCGGGTCCAGTGAGAAAGGGGCTTTAAGATTCTTTAAGACCCTACCGGAATATGCTTTGCCAAACACGTACCGCTCTGAACACGCCTGTTGATGCAGGTATTACTACAAAAGCATTCTCCGGTGTGGACAGTTATGTAAACGTTTGGCTAGTCATGTGTGAGAGGGCACAACAATGGCGCTCTTGTCTACCTTCTCTTTAATAAAGTTAAGAGGCCGACCTCAGACTGAGGACAATGATACTGCCTCTATACTTATGAAATTAAGCAACTACATTACTAGAGTTGTTGGTGACCAAGTAAGGCTGGCTAAAATAAAGGTTGATACAACTTATGGTTGTAACATTTGAAACAGAAAAATTACATCTGACGCTACTACAAAGGGTTGTAATCCCTAGGACGGGGCTTTAAGCCCGGTATTGTACTTGTCGAAAAAACCTTGGGAAATTTCTCCGATACAATGAACTTGTATCTACTGTAAACAGCGTCTGTCTTCTATGTCATGACTAGTGGAGGATTACTATAATAGCTCTTTGGTGGGCTAAAATAATTCGGACCGCTTTCTTCTCTTTACCAGTTGGTGCCTGGTAAATGTTTTGATATGTTCAAGCAAACAAGTCTGTGTGCTCACCTGCAGAAAGACGTTCATGGCTTCATCCAGGTAAGCGCTGTTGGTGAACGTCACGCCCGTTCCGACCGCCGTTACACCATTGAACACTGTCGTGAAGACAACCAAGGCGAATGCGGGCCCCATGGCGCACGATAAAGTTGTTTTACGAAAACGGTACTCTCGCTCCTGACCTGCTGTCAGGTAACGTTACCAGGTACGGTAGTGCACTTCAAATGGTGTGGCGCAGCCCGTCAACTACGTCGTGCGATCTAGTGTGTTCGCTCGGTCAAAGATATTACCTTACCAGCGACAATAGGTTACCCTTACCAACCAAACAAACGGTTGATTGTTTTGACGAAAACGCGTTCTCTCCTGGCCCTGCTGTCAGGTACGGTAGTGCACTTCAAATGGTGGGGCGTAGTTCGTCCTGCAGGTCGGACGATACCCTGACGATGGCGTGTTCGCTCGGTCAAAGATATAACCTTACCAGCGACAATAGGTGGCCAATAGGTTACCCTTGACAACCAAACAAACGATTGATTGGGATAATGAAAGGGCGTGCCATTCTTAGGATGATCTCGCCTGCCTGCAATCATATCGTCTTTCAGCCCACACAATGCTGATTTACATAGCACCAAGGTCAGAATCAAATTAAAGGTTATGACTCAATGCGAGATTAAAGGTCATCAAAACGACATTTCCAGTGAAAAAAGTGTCACAATTCTGCGCCGTTTTGTGCCGTTTTGCGCTATCTTGGCAATTGCCACAAAATCGCAATTGTAGGCGGCACTGTCAGGCCGATTGGCGATAGCTTGGGAATGCCTGGCGCAATTTACCGCAGCCAAGTAAAAAAACGTTCGCGTGCCAACATTAATACAGCCCGGGAACACACAAATACCACCTTGTTAGAGCACTATGACCGAACGTCGTATAATGTCGTGTTCGCGTATATATGTATGGGTGATATCATGACCACAGTTTCTGTTGAATGTTTGGCCAGTGTGTCCTTCGCAGACGATATCTTTTCCGACACAACGTTTGGAAACTAAATTGTCTATAGTTTCCGGTGAATTTTATTGTGATTACCGTGAGACAACAACTAAACAACTAACTCCTGTGCTAGCCTCCTTCGCAGACTTCCTATGACAGCGGCGTATATATATATTTTTTTTTGGGGGGGGGGGAGGTTCTCTAAAGGGAGTTGTGTAGCCAAGGGAATTGTGTAGCCGAGGGACGGCCGCTGTTCATGTCCATATGGATATGAACAGCGGCCGTCCCTCGGCTACACAACTCCCTTGGCTAAACAACTCCCTTTAGAGAACCCCCCCCCCCCCAATATATACGCCGCTGTCATAGGAAGTCTGCGAAGGAGGCTACTCCTGTGCATGCCTGATAACACATTGCAACTAAGGTACCGTGCTGCTGGTCAAGGGTTAAAATGTGTCTAGTTATTGTTGACAGTTGACTTTGCCTCTGATTATTGATAAACACTAACAATTCACCAGCCAGGCTGATCACCCGGAGTTCTGCGTATGCACATTACGTCATGGGACAGTGCGTATGCAGTCTGAGGTCATCAACGTAAAGCCCCTGTCACACTTGTGCGTATATTCAAGTGCGTTTGAGCTGCGCAGGAACGTTTTTTTTTTGGTTTATGTAAAGTTTGCAGGGAAGAATTTGTTTTCTACTTTGACCCACCGTTGTGCAGCCTAGTGATCGAACCTAAGAAATCACTTATTCGGCTGCCGCAACTTAACCTAAACCAAAAAAAAATGTTAACACGCAACCCATGCGGACTTGTATGTACGCACACGTGTGACAGAGCTTAAAGGACACCGCAAAGGATTCCATAGCATAGAGTGAAACAGGTTGCTTGTTATCATGGCCTTAGGTAAGGCCACGCTATCTTGATTATATGGATAACATCCGCGCGCATACGGAAAGTATGATATAATGACAATGAAGTTTATTGCATATTCATGCCCAACAAGGGCTAATGTTAAATGCATTAAAATATAAAAGACAACAAAACACAGAAAACGTAAAAATGATTTAGACATTTAACCACTTTGTGTATGTTTCTTGATTTACGCTTTAATTTTTCGCTCCCGCAAACAACCGGCCTACCGGCTTTACTGGCAACCCTCTACCCCTGTCAGCGAGCCGGTCCGAGAACTAACAGACATCTGCTTGGAGATCACGTCACGACTCTGAAGCGTATCATTTTATTTGATGATGGGGGTCATCCATATTTACGTTGTACATCGTACGTCTATCCAATCACACAGCGGCGTTACACTGACCCATTTACATCACACCAGGGGCATTCCGGTCACACAGCCTGCTTTCCACGACTCTCTGCTTCACGCTGCTATAAACGTCATATTGTTTTCCCAGTTAACTTTGAATTTCAGGTGACAGACCAGCATCTCAGTGAACAGGATGACTATCTTGATCCTGACGCTGACGGTGTTCATCGGGGTCTCGGCGAGCAGTGCCGGCCCCCCTCCCCATGACGACTTCGCCGCCACAGCTCGCTACGTGGTTCACAGGAACAACTGGGGCAGCCTGGCGTCCACATCCACACACCAGCCCATCAAGGGGAAACCGTTCGTGGATGC